>NC_064303.1:38747933-39047933 GCF_023373825.1 Bactrocera dorsalis
TCTGTCCCGTCCGTCCGTCTGTCCGTCCGTCCGTGCGTGCAAGCTGTGACTTGAGTAAAAATTGAGATATCGTGATGAAACTTGGTACACGTATTTCTTGGCTCCATACGAAGATTAAGTTCGAAGATGGGCAAAATCGGCCCACTGGCCACGCCCACAAAATGGCGGAAACCGAAAACCTATAAGGTGTCATAACTAAGCCAAAAATGAAGATATTTAAATGAAATTTGGCACAAAGGATCGCATTAGGGAGGCATATTTTGACGTAATTTTTTTGGAAAAGTGGGCGTGGCCCCGCCCCCTACTAAGTTTTTTGTATATATCTCGGAAACTACTATAGCTATGTCAACCAAACTCTACAGAATCGTTTTCTTTAAGTATTTCCATATACAGTTCAAAAATGGAAGAAATCGGAAATAACCACGCCCACCTCCCATACAAAGGTTATGTTGAAAATCACTAAAAGTGCGTTAACCGACTAACAAAAAACGTCAGAAACACAAAATTTTACGGAAGAATTGGCAGAAGGAAGTTGCACCCAGGCTTTTTTTTAAAAATTGAAAATGGGCGTGGCGTCGCCCACTTATAGACCAAAAACCATATCTCAGGAACTACTCGACCGATTTCAATGAAATTCGGTACATAATATTTTCTTAGCACCCTGATGATATGTACGAAATATGGGTGCAATCGGTTCACAACCACGCCTTCTTCCAATATAACGCTATTTTGAATTCCATCTGATGTCTTCTCTGTATAATATATACATTAGGAACCAATGATGATAGCGGAATAAAACTTTACACAAATACGGTATTTGAGCTGAGGTATCACGTTTAGAGTATCACGCGAGAGTATAAAATGTTCGGTGACACCCGAACTTAGCCCTTCCTTACTTGTTTTTTGTTTATTTTTGTTTTTTTTCCGAAAGTTTCTACGGAGCGCATGAAAAACACGTCCGTATAGGTTTGAAAGTTCGAATACCACAGGAAATAGTGGTCAAAAGATGTCAGAATGGTGTTTGCCTAATATGTTTAAGCGTATCCGAAGAGAAATCGTGCGTGAATGGTTGCTGCGGTGTCCCTGCTATTCCCAGAACAAAAGAGTAGAAACTTTTCCGCTACGGCAGATAAAAATCCTTGATGTGTGAACAAATGCAGAAACTGTATGTACCGAAAAGGCCAATGTATACAATGTTCGTGTGATCAAAGCCACGGTTATCTATTTTCTTTTATGATTAGTATTTTAGTCGTATTTGAAAAACGTATTTTGGATTTTTCGAAGTGTGATTTGTAGTATGTCCCCATTTCTTCTTCCTTGGAACTACAGCAGCGAGTTTACTTCTATGCTTTATGAAGGTCACACCAGTTGTGCATCATAGGTGCCTTGCCTCCTTCGTCATCCAGCCGTGCATTTCGAATCGAAGGAACTTTTCACTGGATCATCATCTTCCATACAAATTACTTATCTGACTAGCGAATTCGTTCCATGTCGCCGTAGAGCTCATACAGTTCGTGGTTCTAACTTCTCCGACTATTCATCGCTAATGTGATGGAACTAAAGGTATTGCTGGAACAGGTACTCTCGAATGATTTATGATCACGTTTTCGCAATCGTCCATATTTTAGAGATATATAGAGCCTAATTTTGGTTCATCAAGAGAGGGGTCTGTTTTTCAATTTGCGTGCCAATTTTAAAGTAGCACCTGTTGGTAAAAAAAATGCTACTATTTATTTTACTACTTATTTTTCCTAACACCAAGTTTTTTCTTTAATTCATCGAACATAGTATTAATATCCTAAGTTATTACAACGGATCGAAAGAAATGTCCAAATCGGTAATAACTCAATTTTACTTAATATTGTATATTGTAACGAAGCTTTTACCTGCCCTCGCTTCTTGTATTTTGCCGAGGTATACTTGCCGTGTCCAGGCATCGTTGTAATAAATTTGTAAACTATAGAGCTCTCCATAAACCGTACTTTTTGGTATTTTATTATATTTATAATCCGTGTTTTAAGTGGTGTCCTTCTTCGTTGTTGTATCATCACTTGTGGATAGCGTTATTACAAAATAGTGGCTTAGCGCGGCTCGTAAGCAGTTTGCTAACACGTCGACTTACGGAGGGCAGTGGGAAAAGCCGCGAAGCAAGCAAAGAGTAGCGTCAGAGGGTCGACCCACTGCAAAACATTCACTCCTTGCCGCCGTAGCGTCACCGACGCTCCACGTCTCCGTTTGAATAATTTGTAAACTATAACGATCCCGCTCTGCCGCGCTCTGGAATGCTAAGCGACGTTCTGCTTTTCACTGGAACTGTATTCGTCGCCTTACGTTAGTGTCCTGTGGAGAGAATATTTGACCGAACCTAACCCTCTACTAAGCCATGTGCTGCTTTCTACCGTATTCGCTACATATTGGTATGGTGTGTGTTTGCTAGAAGTTGTGGTTTTCCCGCTGTGTTGTTTGCGTGGCGTGGCTTTACCGTGTTGTATGAATGCTTGTTGTGTTTTCATCCACATGTCTTGCTTCGCCTTCTTCTTGTACACTTGCTGTGTTGTATTTGTTAAACAGGGTTTGTCTTTTATGCTTGTTTGGGCTAAATTTCTTAATGATCATTATTGGTCCTCTTTTCTGTTACAAAAAAAAAAAAATAACTGGTATTATTTGTATGTAATTAATTATAGTGTCATAATGTGCGATTTGCATGGGACAATTTCAGTTAGATGACGGCATATTCAGATAATCGTCCCAATGTAAACCAACGCGTTGTCTGTAAGCAAGGCGCTATAAATCGCAGCGTTAAACCCAGACGATATAATGTCGTGAATAACTCCCAAATGAGCGTTCAACTAAGAAGATTTACTTGAATAAATTACCGAAATACGATGTACTCATGCAAGGCACCGTACTTCCAACTTTTGATAAAGAAAAATTTAAGGCAAGCAAATTAATATTACACAATTTTTATATAATTTGCTACCAGTTGCTACAAAAAGTAGTATAGTTTTGTTCACACTACCGATTATAGAGTATCACCTAAAACTACTTGAAGAAGATATATTATTGGTAGTCGAAAACAAACTAGAAATTTGGTGCCACAAATATTTCTGTAGGAGGTATTTAAAAACTCAACAATAGAGTTTAGCACCCTATTCAACATTTTGAACACAATAAAGTCAACCAGTTAAATTTCTGGAGTTTTTGGATATGCTTGGCCTGGGCTATCTCTAAAATTCAAAAAAAAGTAGAATCCCATAGATAGTTGTACAGCTGCAGTTTCTAAAACAGAGAAAATTTGTCTTAATTATTAACTAGCCCTAATGCAAGGACTTATTTGTCTTTGACTTTCTTTTTTCAAACAATCCCTGCTTACTTAACCTTAAAATATTTGGGCTTCTATAACTTTTGTTGGGATATCACATTAGCTATTCAAACACACACAAAAAGGTTATAGGACGAATGGCGGTTGGGGCAAAAAATATCACAGTGTAATATCACGGATACTGGAATCTCTAGCAGTTATTACCCAGTCTGTAATTGAAGCTGATGGCCTTTAGTTACTTTACTTACCTCACAGAAAAACATGGTTCTTTACTTCTTAGTTGGGAACGTGTTAAGCCTTTGCACAATATCAATTTTCCAGTTACATCAACTCTTTAGTAAGAAAATCCATGTCTGCTACTGTCAACTCAATCGCATCCACACTACCGTTATCGAGAGAATCCGCTTCCGAACGACATTTTGAATCAAAATTTTTAATACTTTGCCCACATATTGACTGCTTGTAAATTTTTGGCGCATATCCAAGGCGAGTTCCAAAGTAAACAGGACTTACAAAAAAAAACAGAACAAACGGTTTTTTGGCGCGAAAATCTATTTATTTTATTCATAATAGTTCCTTATGCTTCAATATATATTTTGCATGGCCTAAGCATGTCGAACGAGTGTTTTAGCTTGTTGGCCGTATGGCCGCCAGTAATGCTGGTGCAAGCCTTTTGAATAGCCCTACGTCTGAATAACGCTTTCCTTTTCATGGGCAAATGCATTTTTTCGAAAAGGAAGAAGTGGCACGGAGCGATGTCAGGTGAATACGGGGAGTGGTTTAATGTTTAACATGTGATTTTTAGTCAAATGACCTCTTTAATGATATCCTTCAAATGTTGGATTCTGAGAAATTTTTGGTCGTCGGTCATTTGTGCGGAACAAACCGTGCACACACCTTTCGTAAGCCAGATATTTGGTCAAAATGCGATAAATCGATGTTTTGGAGATGTTCAATTCCATTTCCGTGCATTTCAGTGATGATTTTGACTGATTTTTGATGAATTCACACACAGTTTCGATGGAATATCTGGTTATCACGGATTTTGATTAGACCACATGTTGATCATCATTTATGTCCTCAGACCATTTTGAAAACATTGAAACCACTCGTGCATTCTGCTACGGGATAGGCAATCGTCGCTATAAACTTGTTTCATCAATTGAAATGTTTCGGTAAAAGTTCTACCAATTTTAAAACAAAATTTAATGTTGGCTCTTTGTTCGAAACTCATTTTCGCACCGATACCACAAACATATTGACACTCAAAATGCAATAACTTCACTTCCAATTAATGAAATGTCATGAAAATTTCTGGACAATCGATAAAGATAGCAGATTCTAAACGCACTAATCGACATATAGATGGCGCTAGATTCAAAAGTCCTGTTTACTTTGGATCCCACCTTTGTACATATATAATTTGTGCGAATATGTTACGCCGCTGCCATTAATGCTGCAGTTCAAATGTGCAAAATTGTAATATTCGTTGGCACAGTAGAACCATTCAGAAAGTACGGCTTTTGCTTGCATCACCAAGAAATGGCGCAAAACTGTTCTGGAATTTTCTGGTTAAATCCTTAGGGTGTGCCTGAATTCCGGCATTAAATTTCATAAACATATGAATACATGATTCTATTGAAATAACTGCAAGGAAATTTTTATTTTCAATGCCAATACTAACATACAGCAACATTGTCCATACTTAACTCGGGCTCTTATAAACCTTCTTATACTATCTCGAGTGTAAAATTTAAAGTCTCTGGCGAAATTATTTATTAATTTATCGCGATTTAGTAATTTTTAATAAAAACGTTATACGGAGACAATCCGGTTTCATGCATTGACAGACTCGGTAGGCATTCTTGTAGGATTGTTCTCAGCAAATTTGGATTTATTAGCATTAGTGGTGTAAGAGATAAGCACACTAATCCTAAAAGAACGCAGTCCTCATACATACATATATCCGAATTGAAAAAGGGCGTGTTTTATTCATTACACTGTATTTTTGTACCAAGAGTAGATAATTACCCCTCTTGATGATGACCATTGCAACTGCTTTAAGGTTTACGATTTAAGGGAATGCACCTGAAATGTCCGGACCCTTGATTGGAAAGATGGACGGGACAAGGACTGAGATGAGTAGGTCTTTGTGGCATTTACTGCAGCGGCCATATAAAGGAGCACAAATTCGGTGTTGGAATTGTGGTGCAAGAGAGACTCCGCCACAAATCAGCATCAAAGAGAAGCAAATGGGTTAAGGCTGGAAATATGGTTATCTGTAGTATTTAGATTACAGCACTGAAAAATTTCATTAAGATACCTGGCTGTCCCTGCATGGAAAACACCATCAACCAGACACGTAAAACACGTCTCCAGTGTTGTAGCCGTTCGCACGGTCTAATATCTTAGCATCGACACGGATCAATTCCTTGTTGTCAACAAACACAAGGAAAGATAGAGAATTTCCAGAGCTTTAATCACAAGATACAGATGAACAACATAGTATGTATAAATTAGTTTGTAAGAAAAGTGACGATTGGCACGGCGTCTGTGGCGACTTCACCAGTTTTTTGAAAACAAAGCGTTTTATTTGTTTTTAACCACTTTTGACTTGCAGTTAAATTGTATATATTTTCACACGGTTTCACACGGCCTCATAAAGTTATAAGTTATAACGATCCGAAAAACCTACGAGTACAATTGAAAATTGTGATTGTGTAAATTCACGTTTGTATGTAATATAACAACAAGTTTTTTAAACAAGTGTAAAATTTATGATTTTACGATGCGTTACGACAAGTTGTGAATACCCCAATTGTAATTTTTGCACATGTGTGAAATTATCTTTTTCAGTATTTGCTTCCTTGGCGGCAACTTAAACATCCGTGCGTATATACAATAATGTAATTAAAATTTTCCACATATTACCACTTCTTCTTGCAAATTGCTAACCTTTCTTGCATTTTCCTAAAACTTCCATTTCATATGCATTTGTTTTCGTGTTATCCTAGAAAATTTTGCTTTATACGAAAAATCTCTCTCATATTTACAAATGCTTATCTTTCAACCAAAATTTATTTTTTTCTGAATATTATAAACCATATACAAACATTTACTTATATGCTTATTCTTACGCAACTGGAAGTTTGCATAGCGTGAAAAGTGCAATGGCAGCAGTAAATATATATACCAAATTTCGTGAATACTCGTATATCTTGTCAAATGTGAAAGTTTTCCATACAAGCATTTGATTCCCGATCATTTAGTTTGTATGGCAGCTATATGTTATAGTGATCCGCTATCGGCCGTTTCGACAAATGAGCAGCTTCTTGAAAATGACGTTTGCAGAATTTCAAAACGATATCTTAAAAACTGAGGACTATTCGTATATATACATACAGACAGACGGACGGGCAGACAGAAAGACGGACAGACAGACGGACATGGCTAAATCGACTCAGCTCAACATATTTATCATTTATATATGTATATACTTTATAGGGTCCTAATGGGGGGTACTTCACAACGGCTGTTTTTGAACGACCTTCACGGAATTCGTCTTTGAGCGAGCGTCGGCCATGATTGAATTCGTTGTACCAGTTTTTCACAGTGCTATAGGATGATCCTTCATAGCCATACAAAGATTTTAGTTCATCGATGCACTCTTGTTCGTGATAATCCACATCGAAAGTTGTGAAAATTGATTGCACGAAAATGTTCACGAGTTAATTCCATTTTTTGGCCGAGATGAATTTTTAATACTCTGTAAATAAAACAATTCACGATTAAATGACAAAACGTTCTGAGTGATGTTATGCTAAAAAGTGTCAAACTTTCCAATGGAAATGTCAGATTGCACCTGGCAACACTTAGTGTTGCCTAGACCAGACATATATATAGCAGCCTATTATTATCAAAGGCGGTCAGAGGCGTAACTTTGTTGCTATCTCTTTTCCAACTTCGGGGCACATTAAGCATGAATTTGTAGAAACTCATAACCGCAGGCTTCACAACGCCCATCGCTGTTAAACTGAAAACGAGCTTTAACGCATCCAAAACATATATCAAAGTATTTTGTTTCTTTATTTGAGAGAGAGTGAAGTTAACATTAAGACATACATATATACATGTACTTGTACGTATGTATTTATATATTATATAGCTTATTGTTTTGTGGGTACTTTTTGTTGTTGAAAAGTTTCCTAAGGGAGTCATTTCCAGATATACATACGTATATCGAATGATAAAATTACCATATGTTTATGTATCGCTTACCATATTTATACTTGTATAAAGCTTTTATATATATAATATTACTAGAGGACCCGTTCACGCTTCACTGTGGCTGATACATAGATAATACTACTACTACCATCTATATTATTTCTATTAGTTGGATTATAATTATTAGTTAATGAAATATATGAAGCAACTTCTGTCAGTTTACAAAATGAAATATATGAAGCTACTTCTGTCAGTTTACAAAAAAATGGATCATAGAGCATTTCGTGTGTTAATAAATCATTGCTTTTTGGAGGAAAATACTGTTGAATTTGAGCTCAGGGAAATCCACCGATGAAAATATATTTGCTAAGCTTAAAGAGGCGAAAGCTCTGTGCAAAGTAGGTACCTCGCAAGCCGAATTTTTGCGTCGGTGATAAAAACATTGCTCCAACATTTCCCACTGGAGTCCAATCGAGAGTAATTCTAGTGGACTGCATATGATGAACCGGTTCTCAGGCGTGGAAAGACGAAAAAGGCGGCTAGAAAGGTTATTACATCAGTCTTTTGGATGAAGGTGGTATAATACATACTCAATGATTGATTACCGAGCCAGTTATAATCTATTTCACTACGTATTTGGTTGCATTTAATTTTTTCTATTCCAAATCCTTAGCAATTGTATTATTTTTTAGAAGAATCTGTTTAAAATTGTACGCATCTATTCAAATGATTCTTATAAACATGAATTATGAACAAATGCTTATGATTTGAAATATAATTTTTGTATTTATGAGTTGTATTAACTTTTGACATAAAGAGATAAGAGATATCCTATGCGCTTACCCTGGTTCTATGCTGCCTCTCCACCAATTTTCAGCCAAATCGGTTCAGCCGTTCTTGAGTTATAAATGGTGTAACTAACATCAACTTTCTTTTATATATATAGATGAAATGTGAAAGTTTGCTTTTTGATTAGTAATTTTGTCTAAGAATTTTTATTCTTCTGATTAAGTTTGTCTTTGTGCTTTATATATCCTGCACTTTTTTGCGCAAACGCAGTATGCTATGCGCTATTCTTCACCAAACTGGTATTACTTTTGCAACTAGCATGAGAAAATTCCTAAAAATTATTGGAGTCTTCATCTCACTTTTACTCGTATGGTTTTTACAAGGGTGGCTTAAGTATATTATTTTTTTAAGAAACTTATATATTTAATTAGGGGTTTCACAAGCCTCATAAAGTTATAAGATATAACGATTAGAAAACATAGCTTTGAGAATTGTAAATGTGTAAATTCATTTTTGTACGTAATCCAACAACAATTTTTTAAACAAGTGTAAAAATTTATAACTTTACGAATTTACGATGCTTTACGACGGGTTGTGAGTACCTCATGTATCTAATAATGCTTGCAGTCCCTTAATCGACATATTTCATTTCTAATACCATGAAAAGCACCCTGAAAAGATTAAAGAGCTGCCATGCATGACAATTACGGTTGAAAGAGTTTAAATGTATGCATAATAATTTTAAATAATACTATTATAGTCTAAATAAAAAACTGCAACAAATAACTTTTTTAATTATCTGAAAATAATTAAATTAAAATAAAAAAAATTAATATATTGAAATTAAGCAACTAAATTTTGCCATATAAGCATAACGTATATACAAGGTGCTTTCCAAAGTAAACAGGACTTTTTGAATCTAGTTCCCCTGGTAGAGCCATCTATACGTCGCCTGGTGCGTTTAGAATCTGCTATCTTTATCGATTGTCCAGTGAGAATTTCATGACATTTCATTGATTGGAAGTGAAGTTATTGCATTTTAAGTGTCAGTTTATGTTATCGGTGCGAAAATGAGCTTCGAACAAAAGGCCAACATTAAATTTTGTTTTAAAATTGGTAAAACTTCTAAGGAAACGTTTCAATTGATGTAACAAGTTTATGGCGATGATTACCTATCCCGGAACAGAGTGGTTTCAACGTTTTCAAAGTGGTCGTCAGTATGTAAATGACGATCAACATGTGGGCCAATCAAAATCCGTGATCACCGGAAATTCCATCGAGACTGTGAGTGAATTCATCAAAATTCAGCCGAAATCATCAATGAAATTCATGGAAATGGAATTGAACATCTCCGATCATCGACTTATCGCATTTTTGCAGAACATTTGGGATTAGGTGTGTGCACGGTTTGTTCCGCACAAATTCACTGACGACCAAAAATTGCTCAGAATCTAACATTCGAAGGACTATTATTTTACTAAAAATCATATTTTAACCGTTAACCACTTCCCTTTCGGAAAAATGAGTTTGCCCATGAAAGGAAAGCCACTTCAACAATGTTGCATATATGTAAGTCGTGGCATAATGTAGAGTTGTAGCGTACACTTGCATTCACACTTACTTACTTCCGCTAATCACGACTGTGTCGTGGCCATTTGTGATTCTCATCGCGCTTCTTTCCAAGCATGCCCACAAGTTTTCCCAACTTTGCAAAGTTATTTGTTTGTGTACACCGGTCATTATACGAAGAACAAATGAATACGGAGGCATTTTTATTTCATATATTTTTCTGGACTATTTAAACATTGCCACTAGTCTGCGTCACTTGCTTGTTCCACAAATTTCTTTCAGAAATAATATACAAAATTATATCTAAATTCGTTTTAATTTGTAATGATAATGCCATCGCACCATTCTGGCACTGTTTTATGTCTAATGTTGTATGAATTTTAGGTGTATCTTTATCTCTCTCTCTAACGTTGATTTCCACGAAACTTTAAATCGCACTCAAAGTTAATTTTATTTTTTTCCTTTTTTATATATTTATTATTCCTTAAGGGATCAGGGTAATCTTTTTTTAAATTTCTTTTTTTTTGCCTTTTCTCTTCCCTTGTCTTCTTCATCTTTACTGGCGTAGACACCGCTTACGCTATTATAGTCGAGTCAACAACAGCGCGCCAGTCGTTTCTTCTTTTCACTACGTGCCGCCAATTGGATATTCCAAGCGAAGCCAGGTCCTTCTCTACTTGGTCCTTCCAACGGAGTGGAGGTTTTCCTCTTCCTCTGCTTCCCGCGGCGGGTACTGCGTCGAATACTTTCAGAGCTGGAGTGTTTTCGTCCATTCGGACAACATGAATCGATGAATTATGTCAATGTCGTCGTATATCATCGTTCCATCGAATGCGATATTCGCCGGGGCCAACACGCAAAGGACCGTAAAGCTTTCGCAGAACTTTTCTCTCGAAAACTCGCAACGTCGACTCATCGGTTGTTGTCATCGTCCAAGCCTCTGCACCATATAGTAGGACTGGAATTATGAGCGACTTATAGAGTTTGGTTTTTGTTCGTCGAGAGTGGACTTTACTTTTCAATTGCCTACTCAGTCCGAAGAGTAAAACCTGTTGGCAGAGTTATCCTGCGTTGGATTTCTAGGCTGACATTGTTTGTGGTGTTAATGCTGGTTCCTAAATAGACGAAATTATCTACAACTTCAAAGTTATGACTGTCAACAGTGACGTGAGAGCCAAGTCGCGAGTGCGACGACCGTTTGTTTGATGACAGGAGATATTTCGTCTTGCCCTCCTTCCCTGCCAGACCCATTTGCGTTGCTTCCTTGTTCAGTCTGCAGAAAGCAGAACTAACGGCGCGGGTGTTGAGGCCGATGATATTGATATACGTCAGCAGCTATACACTCTTATGAAAGATTACACCTGCTCGATTAAGTTCTGCAGCTCGAATAATTTTCTCCAGCAGCAGATTGAAGAAGTCGTACGATAGGGAGTCGCCTTGTCTGAAACCTCGTTTGGTATCGAACAGCTCAACGTCAGTTTACACAGCCGTATTAGTTTTGCGGGGATACCAAATTCAGACATCACGGCATAAAGGCAGCTCCTTTTCGTGCTGTCGAAAGCAGCTTTGAAATCGACGAATAGGTGGTGAGTGTCGATTCTCCTTTCACGGGACTTTCCCAAGATTTGGCGCATGGTGAATATCTGGTCGGTTGTTGATTTTCCAGGCCTAAAGCCGCACTGATTGTCAGTTTGTTGACGGTGGGCTTTAATCTTACACACAATACGCCCGATAGAACCTTATATGCGATGTTGAGGAGGCTAGTCCCAAGCCAGTTGGCGCCGCATTTTTTCGTAGAATTTCGAGCATTACACCTGTCAGCCAGCTTATCAAGCTCTTCGTACTCAAGCATTTCAGCCTTTTTCTTTTTCTGTCTGCATATGCATCTCGCTTCCCTCTTCAAACTCCCGGTATCTATCCCACGTGTTGGGTTTGAAATGCCGTCCTAAAGTTCCCTTATACCGAGTTGTTGACGAGTGTTGTTAACAGAGAGCAGGAGTGCAAGCCGATTAGAGAATCGTTCGGCTGTCCGTTGTGATTGCAGCATCTCGACGTCGAACCTTACTTGTGTTTGTTGACGTTCGTTTTTTGCTGCACAGAGGCGAGTGCGAATCTTAGTTGCAACAATATAGTGGTCCGAGCCGATGTTAGGACCTCGGAGCGCACGCACATCTAAAACACTGGAGACGTGTCTTCCGTCTATCAGATCGATCTGGTTGGTAGTTTTTCAATCCGGAGACAGCCAGGTTGCTTGATGAATCTTCTTATGCTGGAATCTAGTACTACAAATAACCATATTTCGAGCCTTGGCGAAGTCGATCAGCCTCAACCCAATTGGCGATGTTTCATCATGGAGGCTAAATTTACCGACCGTTTTGCCAAAATACCTTCTTTTCCCACCTTGACGTTAAAAGTCGCCAAGCACGATTTTGACATCGTGGCGGGGGCATCTCACATAAGTGCGCTCCAAGCACTCATAAAAAGCATCTTTGGTCACATCGTCCTTCTCTTCCGTCGGGGCGTGGGCGCAAATCAGCGATATGTTGAAGAACCTCGCTTTGATGCGGATTGTGGCTAGACGTAGTGAATGATAGTACTCGGCGACGAAGTCTCTCTCCCACCACGAATCTCACACCAAACCTGCGCTCCTTTATATGTCCACTGTAGTAAATGTCACAAGGACCTACTCGTCTCTGCCCTTGTCCCGTCCATCGCATTTCTTGGACGGCGGTGATGACAGCCTTTGTTTTCACGAGGACATCAACCAGCTGGGCAGTGGCACCTTCCCAATTAAGGGACCGGACATTCCAGGTGTATGCCCTCAATTCGTAGACCTTATTTCTTTTGCCATGGTCGTCATCAAAAGGGGGGTCTCTCATCCGAGGCTGTTTACGCTTTTTCACTGGGGGTGTTTTTTTACGTGGCGGGTCCCAAACCCAGCGCACAACCCTATGCAGGGGATGTTTCGCCTTCAAACGGATGTTCTTAGGCTACCCAGGGGATACTTGGTCAAAGACCGGAAGTTGTGAGCTGCTTGAGTCACATGTAAAAGAATCATTTTTGGCCACTCCCAAGTGAATGGCAATCAGAGAACTTTCCTCACTTGCATGAACTTCTACACATGACTCCATCCTCCTCGATTCATGTTCAAATAAAAAACACAAGCAGAATAAAATAAAAGACATTATAAAATCTTAATTGTTTAATTTAAATATTTCTTTTAATTTTAAGTTTTATGTTAAATATTCAAATTGATCTATAATTGTAATTATTTTCTTATTTAGCTTGCACTGTGAGTTTTGTAAATGAGTTAGTTTTTTCAAATTTTGTTTGGTGCGTATTTTAATGGAACAATTAATAAAAATATTTATATTGCAAAATAATAATTAATAAATTAATAAAAATCTGAAAGCTCGCGGACCTTTAATATTTTATTTCATTTTTATAAACCAAAAACCAATCAATTATTATTAACAAGCAATATTTACTTGCTACTCAAGCTATTCCACGAAATTTATGAGCCGTGTGACGTAGATGCGCAGAACGAAACATTTTTTGCCTCTC
This sequence comes from Bactrocera dorsalis, assembly GCF_023373825.1. NCBI lineage: Eukaryota > Metazoa > Arthropoda > Insecta > Diptera > Tephritidae > Bactrocera > Bactrocera dorsalis. The sequence continues at coordinate 38,761,405 of NC_064303.1, forward strand.
ATCTGCGCAATCTTGTACTCTATCATTCTTGTAACAAAGCACTAAATTAAGATATAAAGCTGGAATTTGGTACTGAGAAATGGTAGTACCAAGGGGCACCTGCGTGTAAAAAATTTTGAAAAACTGAGGGTGGACATTCTCTCTAATCCGTTTGATGTACATACATATATCCTAAACCACTAAAGCTAGAACAATAAAATTCACACGATAAGCTCTAGTATTACAAGAGCTCCTACCGACAGTGCAAAATTGGATGAAATCGAATGATAACCCCGCTCACTCCCCATATAACGATACTGTTCAAAACTACTTAAAGCCCAATAAATCAATTACTAAGTTGCCCAGAGACATTAAATTTACCAACGAGATGGTATGAGAGAGGTTTATGGGAGCTGGTTTGGAAAATTGGACTATGGCCTTGGTACCACCCATATTTTGGTATAACCCATATCTCAGAACCCGACCAACCTATTGCGACTAAATTTAGAACATATTATTTTCATATGTTACAGTGTGAAGAAAGGCAATCGGACTACAACCATGCCTACTTCTCATATAGCACAATTTAAAATTCCATTTGGTTATTTCACTTTTCAGTATACAAATCAAAAAGTAATTAATATAACGGAATAAAATTTTTCTCTAATAATTCCTGTAAAGTACGGCAACTTATGAACAAAAAAATCCGACCGAAACTGTTCGAGACCCTAACTAAGACATTTGACGGAAATTATAGGTCAATGTGTGTGGTATACAATTGAAATTCAGGAATAATCCTTTTCTGGCAATAGTATGCCAAAAATTAGTTGAATCGGACCGATATTTCCCTGAGCCCCCATATATACGCGTAATATAAAGATTTTCGAACTTTCAGATGACTTTTTGCTGTATGTGTTATCTCAATGTAATTGGAAGAGCATATTTTAATCATGACACTGAATCTTTGTGCCAAAAATTGATAAATTATAATCAATACTAGGACTTTCGAACATCCAGCTGACTTTTCTCCATATGATTAGTGATTATATGTGAGATATGTTAAAAATAATAAATAATGGATAATATCTGGTCGATACTAACCCAACTCCTATATTGTGCCGAATTTGTTAAAGTTACAGTATAGTACTATACTGTAAAGTAGTATACTCTATTTGTCAGAATACCAAAATGAGACTCCTGACTAACAGAATCACTAAATTACTATAGTCACTATTAGAGAGACAATCGTCTCACGCAGAATACCGATATTAAACTAATTTTATTGCACTTCTTCATCCTTCGGAATGGCAATTTAATAGTTTGTTGCATACAACAATATGGTACAGCTGTTTGGCAATTAAACAAAAAGTGGCCTTAAAAAATACACGAGTAGACATATATAAGATTTAGGAAAACACATGTAGCATACAATTAGTGTGTTGGCGTTAAATTTAATCCAGTTCAATTTAAAGAAGTTCGCGTTCCTCCTGTTTAATAGCCAGTTAAAGTTTTTACACACTAGTGCATTTTGAGTCATGGTAGAAAGTACTCATCCCCGAAAAGTAGAAAAGTAAATTTCGCGGTTTGGATTTTGCGACTTTCCGCTCGTTGAAAAGTTCACACTAAAATAAAAGTTTACAGCGGGTTGCAACGCCTGTCGATGATACTGCCGGACTGACTTTAGTTTTTTTACAGCACTTCACTTTTTGCGCACACTCTCTTTGGCTGACGAAACGATTTTTGAAACAGTGTTAAATACTCAACACAGTTTTTTTATGAATTAACGTAACAGTTTTCTACTCTTTTTACGTTTTTTTACTTAAATTTAGTACTTCTGGCGTAAATCAAAGCGTTGTCGTACTTCTACCATAGCTGCATAACATTGGGTGCGATAACCGATTACATTCGTTTTCATAATACAATATTTCTGCCATGCTTGATTCCGGAAAAGCCTCACTATTCAATTAACTTTGAAGAAAACATACGCGGTGGTCGCATCGTGCATCATGACTTGCAGTTTGCATTAAATAAAAAAGGTTTTCAAATCTTAAAGGAAATTCCATTTTTACTATTTTATTTCTCGACTATATATACATACGTAATTTAAAATTTATATTCAAAACCACTGAACGTTAAACTTTACGGTATGTGAACATTTATAAAGCCAATTTCTGAAACTAAATGCATACTGTCTTGAAATGGTAATCTTCAGTAGCACATTACCAAACGGTCGCTGAGGTCTGCAAGAGGATGAAAGTTTTGTAAAAAAGGAATTTATGAGCTGGCGAGCTTGGTTACGAGGCTATTTTTAGTTTGGCAGTACAAACTCTAAAAAATAGTCATTTTAAACTGTACAATAAAATACTTGAATAACTGATATTCGATTTTTTAATTAAAAAAATAAATAACTTACTGCTGGCATATAATCAAAATAGGCGGTTCAAAAATGAAATAGAACGTTGTTCGTTACAAACATGCTATATTGCTATAATTTGTACATAAACATTATTATAATTATTTTTATTACATGCTTATAATTACTGAGTATATGTCAACAGATTTTACCAAATGCATAAAAAAATTTAATAAGCTGTATACAACTTAAGAGAATCATTCGAAAGCAGCTTATTTTTATATTTTTTGTTTAGCTGTGATTATTTACTTTCATATTTGATGTTAAAAAAATTGTTATTTCATGCCTTTTTGTAATTTTTTCTTTCTTTATTCTTTTTGTTCCCTTATTACTTATACTATAATATATAGCAAATTCGTGTAACCTTTCTTCTTTGCATCAAATGTGGATGGTGAAGGTAGCGCTCTTTTTACTGAGCTTATAAAAACATCTAAGGATACGTGTATCACGATAAACATTTCAATTCATTATCACATGAAGAAAAAATTACAAAGAAGCAAATAAAAACATGACCTCAAACTACTCGTATAGCTTTAATAAAACAGTACCACAAATTACTAATTCTTCTAAGTTAGCACTGCTGCTTTTTCCTCGACCATACTCAGTTCAGAAAATACTACGTTAATGTTTTTTAAGAAAAATAACTAGCAACAAAAAAAAAAAACAATAATAACATCAGAAAGAAAGACATTACCTCTACCTAAAAGGGAGTATTTAAATGGCAGAAAATATATGTAGGAATATTATGCTGTATAAGAAATTGATGAGCATTAGCTGTTAATTTTAAATACGATGTCAATTACTCATTATTAACAATTTTTTTATACCTACCAAGTTATAAAAACTGATCGGCTTTTTTAAAAGAACGTATGATGCGGAATAAAAGTAAGGGGTGGACCAAGGCGTTGTTAAGGAGAAAAAAAGTGTGCGAATGAAGTGAAATTCAAATGTACTAAAAGCGAAGTAGTGGATGACAACAAGGCTCCTAACGTTATGGTTTAATATAAAGATCAATATAATGCCACTGCGTGGAGCAGCAATGATATGGCTTTAGGAAACTTTGTGCTGAATTTCATATTTAACCCTTTGCGTAACTTTGTACGATATATCGCACAAATTTTTTCGCTAGTTTATAAATTTTTTTTTGGGGAAGTTGAGCACTTTTTTTGTGAAGAAAAGTCAACTTATATTTTTTTGAACTATTCGCTACCTAAGGAAATACAAAATTTTATTTCCTTCATATAAAATGTTTAAGAAAAATGAATTCGTCACAAGCTCCCTTTGGTAAATTTTAATTTTCTTTAAAGTACAATCAAAAATCTATTTTTTTTTAATTTTTGCTGAAAAAGTATGATGAAATTTAAGGCAGGTTTGATAAAGTAATATATATTGTATCATTAAGAAAATATGGTAATTAAAAATTATCCACATAAATAAAATAGATGCTTGCTCAAAAGACGTGGACGATATATCGTACAAAGATAGGCAACTCAAATGCACAACATATCGCACATAATTTATTTGGTCGATAAATCGCACAAAAGTCACGAACGGTTGTGACTTAGCAGCAATTGCATCGTTATGTTCAACTCAATTTTAAACGCGAATTTTTCTGGGAAATATGACAAGCAATCGCTCTTGTTAATGTGAAATTTTACTTATGACACAAATTTTTAATCATTCAGAGATTGGAGGCGCAAGTATATGCATAGCACATTTTGTAAAATGAAGTCTTTTACAGAGGAAGAGATTTTGGAAATTTTGGATGAAATCGATCCAAATGTTTCTGATTTGGAGGATGACCATGAAGCATGCGAAGCAAATAATGAAGAGTTGATGGGGGAACTTCATCCAGATGATGAAATAATTATTGATGAGATAATACATAATAGTTCCTCAGTTTTATTAGACAACGTGAGCTTACTGAACGTACAAAATTTTGATGACATTGTTATTGATGAGGATTTAGAGCTGGAAGGAGACATATTATCTGAGCAAATTTTGGTATTAACCTCAAAAGCGGAAATTAAATGGAAACGAAGGAAATTTAATGGGTCTGGCTTTCATTTTGAACCAGATTTTCAACAAGTATTAAATATTTTGGAGCCCTACCAATACTTTGAACAATTTTTCCCTGACGAACTTTTTGAGAAAACGACATTCTATACAAATTTATACGCTGTCCAAAATAAATTATCGGGTTTCAAACCAGCTCAAAGTTGGGAAATGAAAATGTTAATTGGATTACAAATAGCCATGGGTTGCATGCGGCTTGGTAGGATGACAACATTTTGGGATCCTACACTTTCGATAGAGCTTTTTAAGAACACAATGTCGTTAAAACGCTTCAGACAGTTACGTCTAAACCTACATTTCATTGACAATCTGTTGATTCCTCCTAATTGCAATGACAAATTTTTCAAAATTCGTCATTTAATTGAAATAATAAGAAAACGCTGCCAAGAGGAACCTGTGGAAGAAGATGTATGTATCGATGAACAAATTATTGTGTTTAAAGGAAAATTGTCTTGCAAAATATACCAAAAGGGTAAACCCAATCCCTGAGGTATTAAAAATTACGTCCTGTGTGGAAAGTCAGGTTTTCCATATGAATTCGAGTTATATCAAGGCAAAAATACTAACCTCGACGAGAATTTAGTCCGCACGGTAGGCTTTTCTTCCGCAATAGTTCTTCATTTATGTAAAAGGTTGACTAAATCTGGGCATCATCTGTATTTCGACAATTTTTTCAATTCCTATAACTTGCTGGAAATATTATCGCAAAGGAATATAAATGCGGCAGGAACAGCTCGGGTTAACAGATTTGGTCGGACTACATTTGTATCTGATAAAGATCTTCTGAAGCAAGGAAGAGGATCATCTGACTGTTTGGTAAGCACGGATGGAAAAATTTGCATAGTAAAATGGCTGGATAATAAGCCTATTTACTTAGCCTCTAACTTTGTAGCGATTGGGGAACAAGATGTTGCTAAACGATTTTGTAAAAAGACCAAAGAAACAATAGAAGTAAAAAGACCGAAAATTGTGAAGGAATATAACGAATCGATGGGTGGGGTCGATTTGCTGGACCAGGGGCCTATTTCACTAAACTAGAAGTTCACAATTACAAGTGTTTTTGCATGTGAAATTGTGAACTTGTGAATCATTGTGTTTCATAAAAATACAATTACAAGTTTGTAGCTACAAGTGAATTCTACAAGTCACAAGTCTACAAATGATACTTTTACAAGTGATCTTGTTTCACTAAACAAAATTTGCACTTGTACACTTGTAGAATTGTAGAAAAAAAACTTAGGGTCGACGGAGACCCTAAGAAAAATTTTACAAGTTACAAGTGAATGATTAATTGATTTATAACAAATTGTTCTTAAAAATTAGTTCAAATGAACACAAAATCATACATATTTAATATTTTATGGCACACATTAATCGAATCGCATTGTTGGTTTATTACAAATTATCTATAAGCGGCAACACCACTAATCATATATTATAAATAAATGAACACGGGTGCAAGTGAAACTTATATTATATTAAGAAACTCATATTTTTTGTGTGTGCGCAAAATTAACTTATTATACGATTTTAGTGATGAAAGCGATAATGAAATCACATTAAAAAGGAGAAGACTATTTAGGCCACGTCTGGAATATGAATTCCTGGAATCCACGTTGGAGTATAATGGGCGTTTTAGGCTAAAACGTGAAAAATTTGTTTTGTTGTTAAATTTGTTGTGTCCAATACTGGAGAGGAAGACAAGTAGAAGCCATTCTCTAACGGTGCAATAGCAGCTGCTGATTACGTTACGCTGGCTAGGAACAGGAACCACATACCATGCAATAGGTGACTTGCATGGTGTGAGCAAAGCCACTGTGTGCAGAGTGGTAAAAAGCGTAGTTACTGCAAATGGAATCACTCCATTTCGTGTATGGTGGTTTGCGGACCCGATCTCCAGTTCTATTACTCCTATGCAAATTGGCCTGGGAGTACTAACGACTCTCGCGTCTTGCGGAATAGTTGTTTGTTCCGCAGAATGGAAAACGGCTGGCGTCCAATTCAGAATGGAATCATTCTAGGTGATTCAGCATATCCGCTGAAAGATTGGCTGATTCCTCCACTATCTAATAATAGAAGATTCCTCAATGCCCATAAATCAACTAGAAGAGTTGTGGAAAATGCAATTGGTATTTTAAAGGAAAAATTTCCCATTTTAAATTATTTGCGGGTGAGCCCAGAAATGGCCAGCGATGTTTTTACTTGTGCGGTTACACTTTGCAATTTTTCACGCACTGAAGAAGATGAAAACTACACAATTACTAACCTTAGTGACTCCGATAATGTAGAAAAAGACAGCCAAACCATAACAGGCATTAGAGGCCAAGCTAGGCTACAAACTATTTTAAATTATTTTAATTAATTTACAAATAAGAAAAATATTAATAAAAAAAAGTATAAAGAACAAAAAGTTGTAACTAAAAAATAGAGAATGTCCTTGGCAGCTAAGATCTCCCGCACTACACTAATTTTGTTATGTTCATTTGCCATTTTTACAAATAAACAATTTTTAACTTTTTTATAAACACAACAAGTGAGCAAACAACATTAAACACACACAACATGTGTTTTGATTGATTAGGGATGTGATAACAATCAAAACAAATTATCGATATACATATATTTACACATACATATGTTTAATTTATCAAAATAACTTTATAAAAATATTTTATTTTATTTAAAAATTCACAAGTATACAAGAACTTGTAATTGTAGAAATTGTAGTTTACAAGTGCAGAAAACTACAAGTGTTGTCAAAATTTTAATGAAACGCAATTTATCAACACTTGTGAAAATTAAACTTGTGATTGTAACTTGTAAACTTGTAGAATTGTAGTTTAGTGAAATGGGCCCCAGTTAATAAGTTATTATAGAATTTTTTTGAAATCTTCTAAATGGACACTTAGCATCACTTCGCACTTCATTGATTTCTCATTGGTATCATCTTGGATTTTATACAAAAAGGAATAGACATAATATTCCCACAAAGGACATAATGAAGCTGCATGATTTTAGGATGAAAGTTGCAAACAGGCTTGTTTTATTTGAGAAAGCGGCAACTATTCGCAAAAAGGGCGTCCAATGTCTATAATAAACTCCGCCGTTAGACCAAGCAGTAAAGTAAGAAGGTATTGATCAATTTTCATATTTATACTACATTTATGCAATTTAAAAAAATATATTTATTTCTCTCTTTATTTTCAGATATGAAACACGACCGCAAAAAGAAGTGTCCATTTTCCTGCTCATGACGGCAAAACAAGTCAAACGAGGTGCAAGAACATAGGATGTCGTAGACGTACATATTTTATATGCACTAAATGTAAGATTCATTTGTGCATTTCAAAAGAAAACAACTGTTTCTTAAATTATCATAAAAGTTTAAACTAATATTCCTACGATACATATACATATATATATTTTTTTTCCACAAACTTACATACATCGCTAATAGTATTGTACCTCCCTTAATTTAGTATTCATTATATAAGTAATTTAATTAAAAAGTTTTTAAAAAAATGTATAATAATTTATAAGCCTTTTTAAGTAAAATATTAAAAATATTTTAAGGTTTGCGTTGTTAACTGTGTTTTTATTTCAAAATATGAATAAATGACATAAGCAGATATAAAAATATGTTTGCTTCTTTTGTGAACTTTGTACGATATATCGTACATTTTTTGGGGGGCTGTAAAACCTATAATGATTATTTTATTTTTAATTTTCTTACAATTTATGACTATTTAGCACTAAAGGGAAACATAACAAGTCAGTTGATTTTTTCCATCACTAATATGGAAAATGAAAACAAAGGGTTAAAAAAAACTTGACTTTCTACCACTGAACTCTTATACCGCTACGATGGGCAAATTGTGAGGTAAAGCATGAAATAAAAGTTTCCTTCTGCCGCTGCAAATTGAAATGCGTAAATACTCTTCGAATTTTAATTCTTCTGATTGAGTTTTGCATCTGTGTTTTGAATTTTTCCAACATGTGTTGGCATGAACTGCGTTTTTTGCTATTCGCTTGCGCTTTTTGTTTTGAATTGTAATACAAGACAAAACATTTAACAATTCTTGCAAGTTTTATTCTAAAAAACAACAAAATTTTAATTTATTAGTTTTAACTAGCCACCAAAAAATCAAATAGATAAAATGAATTAAACAAAAAATGATATTATTAATATAATATATTCGGTGTTATAATAACTCTTTCAGATCACCTAATTATCTCGATTTTCACATCTTGAACGTTAGTTCGGATAGTATTATGGTTTTCACTTGTTTTGCTCATTATTGAGGAAGCTTGATGCCTTCTCGCTTGACAAAAAAAGTCATAATAATTTGCTTAAGCAATAAATAAATCTGAAAATTGCTGTAAATAAGTTTTATAAAGCTATACTTGTATACTAGTATGTGCGTTTATTAACAGAGAACAAGACCTTAAAAGATACATATATGAAACTTATGTATATGTATTAAAAATTTTACGTTATAGATTTTGGAATAAAATACAAAGTAATAAAACTTAGAAATTTTAGAAAAAAGAAAAAGATATACAATATTTTATGGCAGTGTAATAAAATTAAAGTTTCATACTTCTTATTTACTAAGAATTTAATCTATCAGTTTGTAATAATTGCTGTTATACTCGTATGACATTAAAAAAGGGTTGTGAAAAGTTAGTACAATTTTTTATGTAATTGACAAATTTTTCCTATGGACATCAAGTTCCCAAATTGCACATGATTCTGCTGTGTGAGAGACAACAACTGATTGGTAACACATGTTGCCCACTCTCCTGAACAATTTCGCACTACACCTCATACACACATGTATGTATGCACTAAAATTTTACCACATCAATAACAGCTGGCAGTCAAGCACACGAAAAGCTGTTAACCATTGCGATATGCTGCCACTGGCATTCAAACACAGGGTGACTTGTATGAACAAGTATGCATAATATGTGTATTCATCCTATGGGTGATTAACTTTTTTGACCGCAACTGGCTTCCAGGCGATAGAAAGGCCTAGTCTATCCATTCACCGAACGGCAGCCAATGAATGTTTATGAAAGGCGCAACATGCTTGCTGCTGATAGTTGGCGTGATGTTTACAAGTTGATGCTATTTAATTGAAAGCAGTAGTGGTGGTCGTTCCACCGTCTGAGGCACGTCACATCTCATGTGATTGGAATTTTTAGTGGAATGTCGAAACTGATGATCTCGAATATTACTTTATTGGTGGTCATGTAAACTTGCCGAATGTAGATGTGAAAGAGAAAATACTTAGTTCTTCTTTACATGGACGTTACGAGATTTTTTGACTATTATTAAAAAATATGAATTTACTGATAATTTAAAATTCCCTTTTTTAGTACTGTAAATATTTTAGATTTGCCACCTATTGCATTTTACTTGTTTGCCATACATTTGATCCTCTTTTACAACTAAAAAGATTTTAGCTTTTTATGAAAATAATACTTTTTCTTCTTCTTAATGGGCGTAGAGACCGCTTACGCGATTATAGCCGAGTCAACAACAATTCGCTGAACTATGTCAATGTCGTCGTATATCTCATACAGTCCATCATTCCATCGAATGCGATATTCGCCGTGGCCAACGCGCAAAGGACCATAAATCTTTCGCAGAACTTTTCTCTCGAAAACTCGCAACGTCGACTCATCAGTTGCTGTCATCGTCCTAGCCTCTGCACCATATAGCAGGACAGGAATTATGAGTGACTTATAGAGTTTGGTCTTTGTTTGCCGAGAAAGGACTTTGCTTCGCAATTGCCTACTCAGTAGTAAACACCTGTTGGCAAGTGTTATCCTGCGTTATGAAAAAAATACTAGTCCAAATAAAATAGCACAAATACATAGTTTTTGAACAGTACTACTACTAGAGAAGTTTTCAAATATTAATTTGTTTGGAAATTATGAGTAACTATGACTAAAGCTATAAATTAATGTATTATAATAACAGAATTTAATGTAATACAACAATGAAGTTACGCCTCTGGACGTAAATAAAGATAAATGCAGTGAAATGATACAATAAATTAACAAAAATAAATAAATTGTTAATTTCATGCTTTCGACGAACAAAAAGTATTTCCATAGCAGACATTGAAAACAATTAATGGTTTCAGTTGATAAACATTTGATGATTTGTTTTCTGTCGATTTGTGATTGGTTCAATTTTTGTTGGGCTTCTGTATTAAGTTATCAAAAAATATTTTCTATATAAGAAATCCTATTATAATTTATGTCCTTTTAATAACTCAAATAAAATATAAATTGAAATTTACGAAAAATCAGAATGTAAAATTTCCATAATTTTTCTGAAGGAAGTTTTGCTCTAAAGAAGATGCATATCAAGGGTTTTGTCGATAGATGTCGTTGCAATACTTGTAGTAGTACTCCAGTGCTACCAATCATATTTTGTCATACCATAGTGTTGGAAAGGTGAGGTTTTAAGCTTCATTTAACTAAAGAAATTAAATACGAGGAAGTTGGAAAAAAGTTACAGCTGTTCAAGAATTAGTGAAAATAATGAAGATTTCGATATATTTTGAAAGTTTTGTATAAAAAATTGAAGAATGCCACGCACGCCACCAATGTAATTTGTGAAGCTTACGGAGACGATGCTGTAACAGTTTGTGTAGCATAACAATGGCTCGCTCGCTTCCATTCTGGAAATTTCGGTTTACAATGTGGAAAGTTTTACACTAATATCTCCTGCGGTAAAATCAGTGTTCGATCAAAATGGTATATATTTGTTTAATTATTTATTATTATAACTATAAAAAATAAGTTGAAATTTGATTAGAAATACGAAACGACTTTTTCATATACCGCATATTTGTAACTCTGTAACTACTTTTCACACATACGAAAAATAAAGGCATTAAATGTGAAAACGTTGTTTAACCCACTCACTGAAATGTGACTGATGCTTTGTTCAACATTGTTATAACCTGAACGGGTATAATAAGTATGCCACGAAGTTTGTGACACCACTAACGGCCCTATTAAATATTCAAAATGTATCGCGAACTTTGCATTTCTTACGAAAGTGTTTATTTATCACTTACAAACAATTTCATGATCTTGTTTAGCTCCTACTTCTATGTATGTTTATCTCTTCAGTCATAGCGTCGCCTTTTCATTAGTCTTATTAGTTTCGGTGTTATTTTTAGCCAAATATTCGCTCAAAGCAACGATGGGAGTGGAGGGCGTTATCATGGTGAAAAAACAAATTTTTGTTATTTTCGCAAATCAGAGCTTTTCGCGAAAATTGCGCACAACTTGCAGGCAATATTTTTTAGTAGTTATTCGACAAGTTGCCACTACTATTTTCTTCACTTGATTATTGTTTTCATCCTTTCTTAATGTGAGACCATCCGAGAACATTTTGTACCACTAATAAGTGGAATAAGCAAAAATTGAAACAAATCAAACCCCATTCAAGCAAAAATTACGCGTACAAATACGGATATAACGCAACAGCACAATCGAAAAGCGAATACACCCACCGCATTCACCTGATTTGACTCCTTGCGACTACAAGCTATCAAACTCGAAAGGATATAACAGAAAAAGTTTATTCCGACTGTTTCGAGGTCCAGAAAACATAGGAAACACCTTGAAGGGAGCGAAATTGATTTGGATGTGATATAGAACTGAAATTTTGCAGTCGTCTTTTTTCTACTCACGAAGCTGCTCATTCGTTGGAACTGAGGAAATCGAATAGCTTCTAGCTGCCATACCAACTAATCGATCAAAATCAAAATAAAGACATTTTTATTGTTTCTTATGTACACTATAAAGGATAGTAGTATAGCTTCGGTGCGGCCAGAGTTAATAGTTTTCTTATTTAGTTACTTTGTTTACTTTTTTGCATTTAAATGCTTCTTATTTTTATCGTAGGTTCTTTTACATATATTTGGTACTGATGCTTGTAAGTATTTTGGTTGAATTTTGAATACAATGTAAGGACTGAAATTGAGAGAAGGTATTAAAGAAAAATTATCTGCATAATTACTACATATATGTTAAACAACGAACACTTTAAATTCTGTCGCACAAACTAAAACTTATAAAGTTAATACTAAGAAAAGTAAAAGAAAAGTTGTAATGCAAAGGATATTCCTGTTTTTCGGCATATGTTCAAAATAAATAAAGGGTGATCTATTTCGAGGTTCTCTATCTGTTTAAAGAAAAATCACAGGCATTTAAAATATAGTGAGAAATATTTATTATCATTCGAAAGAACATTCGAACATCTACAGCTGCTATATTTCCTTCACTGCGTGCTGGACGTGGTCTATATGGTCGGATATCGAAAAAAGGCTATTCAAAAAGTACCTCTTATTTGAATCACCCGTTATATGTGCTTTAAAACCTGTAAAATAAAAAGCGAAAGAAAAACTGTCTATGTGCATAATAAAATGCTGAAGTTGGAAAGTTTAAGCTTATTTAGCCGTACGTTTGTGTTTTTCAAATAAAGTTTCTCAAGTCAAAAAGTGCATTTCTTAGAAAGTCCGTCTCCAGCACTTTAGCAACAAACTACTTACATATACATATGATGCTGTGAATGTTTGTATGCACCTATTTTCTTAAGCTGTAAGCGCTGAAAATAGTAATCTAAAGATACATAGTAAAAAACTTGTAACGGGTGATTTTTTTGAGGTTAGGATTTTCATGCATTAGTATTTGACAGATCACGTGGGATTTCAGACATGGTGTCAAAGAGAAAGATGCTCAGTATGCTTTGACATTTCATCATGAATAGACCTGCTAACGAGCAACGCTTGCAAATCATTGAATTTTATTACCAAAATCAGTGTTCGGTTCGAAATGTGTTTCGCGCGCGTGTTTTGTTCAGCGATGAGGCTCATTTCTGGTTGAATGGCTACGTAAATAAGCAAAATTGCCGCATTTGGGGTGAAGAGCAACCAGAAGCCGTTCAAGAACTGCCCATGCATCCCGAAAAATGCACTGTTTGGTGTGGTTTGTACGCTGGTGGAATCATTGGACCGTATTTTTTCAAAGATGCTGTTGGACGCAACGTTACGGTGAATGGCGATCGCTATCGTTCGATGCTAACAAACTTTTTGTTGCCAAAAATGGAAGAACTGAACTTGGTTGACATGTGGTTTCAACAAGATGGCGCTACATGCCACACAGCTCGCGATTCTATGGCCATTTTGAGGGAAAACTTCGGACAACAATTCATCTCAAGAAATGGACCCGTAAGTTGGCCACCAAGATCATGCGATTTAACGCCTTTAGACTATTTTTTGTGGGGCTACGTCAAGTCTAAAGTCTACAGAAATAAGCCAGCAACTATTCCAGCTTTGGAAGACAACATTTCCGAAGAAATTCGGGCTATTCCGGCCGAAATGCTCGAAAAAGTTGCCCAAAATTGGACTTTCCGAATGGACCACCTAAGACGCAGCCGCGGTCAACATTTAAATGAAATTATCTTCAAAAAGTAAATGTCATGAACCAATCTAACGTTTCAAATAAAGAACCGATGAGATTTTGCAAATTTTATGCGTTTTTTTTTTAAAAAAAAGTTATCAAGCTCTTAAAAAATCACCCTATACTATTTTCAACACTTCTGACATGATTTCTCAAGTTCTAAAGAACCGATTAACTTGAAATTTGGTGTGGACCTTCTTTATATATCTCTCTATCGTTGGAACTAGTATTATTAGAAAATTTTGATTTTTACTATTTTTAAAAAATTTTGATCTTTGCCAAAAAACGGGCAAAAAATTCAAACAGTCGCCAATTACTGAAAATTTTTTTTTTATTTATCCTAGTTCAGACGATAGCGGCATTTGTACTGATTAAAAATTTTTTAATTTTTTTTTTCGGATCACCCAAAGTGTTGGAATCGTGTCAAGAAGGGCGCCCCCTTATTTTCAACCCCCGCCACGCCACCACGCTGCAATTAATCAAATTATCATAAAATTTTTTTTTTTTATTTTTTTTTGCATTCTTAAAATATCAATAAATATCTGATAAAAAATTGGATGGTAAAAATGTTCTTAGTTTTTTTTTATTAGACTTTAAAAAATGCCGTTAAATAGCATTTCTAGACTAGAATACCCCCTTAAAGAAAACGATGCCAAAGTAGAAGACGACATCTGTGGATCAAGTTTTTATATTGTGGACAGAGTTGTTCGTTCTTAAGTAATAAATTGGGTGATTCATACATCTAACATTTTTTTCATACCTGCTAACTATTGGAGGGGATATCTTGACAGGCAATTTAAAATTGCAAAAGGTCTGCCATAAAAAAATAGCGGCATAACTGAAGTGTTGATAAAAAATTTGAGATATACAGAAATCATTTCTAAGCATTGCACAGAGCAATGCAATATTTAAACGGAAACGATGAATACATATGTATATGTGTACAATTTCAAACTGATCCTTCCTGAAAACTAATAAAATTGCTAAGTATTGGGAATGGTAGAATAGAACTGCAATCAAATACACAATGCAATGAATTAAAACTGGCTCATTTATCATTCGATGAATAATATACCGGACATTCCAAAAGACTGATGCCATAACCTTGCCAGCCGATTTTTTTTTGTCTTTCCACGCTCGAGAACCGTTTCTTAATATGCAGTCCACCAGGCTGATTGGACTCGATTGATTTCACTGATGCACAACCCAAATTCAATAGTATTTTTACCCCAAAAACCAATTCTTTCTTAACGCACGAAATGCTTTTTGATTCATTTTTGTTGCTTCATCATAAATGCGATTATTCCTTAACTAATACTTATAATCTAACTAATAGAAATCATATAGATGGTACATATTAGTAGTACTATCTATGTATGAGCCACAGTAAAACGTAAGTGGGTCCTCTAGTATATATATTTTTTTAACCAATAATTTATTAAATCTGCTTACAGAATCTTAATAATTAAAGAGTTACTTCTTTAGTCCATTAGGAGTATTGGTCGATAGATTGGTCATCAAAATACTGCCAGATCTAGGAGATTATGATGATTTTCACTTTCCACAGCATAATTTTGCCAGATAATTGTTACTTCTGCTACACCTTTTAAGTCTCGTAGGGTTTTATGGGAATCGTTGTATTTTATGGATACTCTCTGTGCATGCACAGGACCATAACTGTATAATATACATCCCTATTGACTTTTTGACCGAATTGTTTAGAAGGATTTTTTAGAAGGATATGATCCAGGAATAGGTTTATGTTTTTACCCAATAACACTTACACTTTTTCTCGTTCACTTCTACGCGCCAGTCTGACAGCCAACTTCCAACGAGTTTTAGATGATAATAGTATACATATTTGTGGATTTTACTAGGCATTTTCTTCGACATAAATTAGCGATGTCGTCTGTGAACTTTGCGGTTAGACCTTGCGAATAACAGTTCTCTCGATTGCTTTACGTTTTTTCACATCTCGGTTCCTCATTATTCCTGGGTTTTCGTCATACACTAGGACGGATATAATAGGATTTTTATAGAATGTAATTTTTCTTCATCGACTATCGTCACGTATAATTTTTTCCAGCTTTCAAAAACCAGGTCTGGTATCGAACGGCTCGAAGAGGTCCTTCCGGATTTAGACGGAATTGATGAAGGTAAGGCGTCGAGAATCTGCAATCAAAACAAACAGCCGCACTAATTTTTCGCTCGGCTTGTAATCTTTTTCTCTGATAGCACTCAGCAACACGTTATAAGGAAATTGTGGGACGGCATTTTAAGCTGCTTTCATACAGCTTCAGAAGGAACTATTGGTTTTCGGAAAAGGCTAAAGACAGTAAAAAGAAAACATATTGCTTACCTCGCAACATTACAATCGACAACAAATCAGGGATAGGATAGATACCGAGAGCTGAAGAGTGAAGCCAGACGTATTTGCAGACAAAACAGAGAGAGGCCGAAATGCGTGAGTATTAAGAGCTTGACAAGTTAGTCGGCAATCCTAGAAAATTCTACGAAAAGATGGGACGAGCAAGAGAAGGTGTCAAGACAGCAGCTTTTGTAGAACCCCAGAGGTGATCCAGTGTCCGATGTCCAAAACATATTAAAATTATGGAGGGAACACTTCTCCAGCATGCTGCATGGGAGTAAAAGCACAACACCAGGAGATGGTGAACGCTATTACCCAATCGATGCGGACCTTCCATTGTCCGACCACGAAGAAGTTCGAAAAGCAATTATCCGCCTGAGGAACAACAAAGCGGAGGGGATCGATGGATTGCCGGCCGAGCCATTCCAACATGGCGGTGAAGAACTGATAAGGAGCATGCATGAGCTTTTTCGTAAAATATGATCGGACGAAAGCATGACCGACACAAAAAAAAATGGAGACCCCACAATCTGCGCCATCTACCGTGGGATAAGTCTCCTCCACATCGCATATAAGGTTCTATCGAGCATATAGAGTGAAAGATCAAAACCCAACGTCAACAAATTGATTGGAACTTATAAGCGTGGCCTTAGCATTGGAAAACGAACAAACCTACCATCTCTTCGTCGATTTCAAGGCTGCTTTTGATATCACAAAAAGGAGCTGCCCTTATGCCGCTATGTCTGAATTTGAATCCCCGAAAAACTAATACGGCTGTTTAAACTGATGCGTCAGCTCCGTCAGGACTTCTCCGATCTGAACGATGTCAAACGAGGTTTCGTGCGATTGCCCCACTTCACTGCTGGAGAAAACATTGCAGATCTGAATAGAAAAGGTACAATCTTTTACAAGAATGTACAGCTAAGGCCTCAACAACCGTTCTGTTAGTTCTGCTTTCTCAAGATTGGATAAGGATTTGAAACAAATGAGCCTGGTAGTGAACGCAACAAGACGAAATATCTACTGTGATCAAACAAACAGTCGTCGCGATCGCGACTCGGCTTCCACGTTACTGTTGAGAGTCATAACTGCGATGTCGTAGATAATTTAGTCTGTCTTGGGACCAATATTAACACCAACAACAATGTCTGCCTCGAAATCCAATACAGAATAACTCTTGCCGACCAGTGCTACTTCGGACTGAGTAGGTAATTGAAAAGTAAAGTTCTCTCTCGACGAACAAAGACCAAATTCTTCAAGTCACTCATCATCCCGCTATATGTAGCAGAAACATCGACGAAGACAACATCTGCACGTAGCGCTGTCCTGCTGGAACCAAATTTTGTTCAAGTCTTCTTCTTCAATTTGCTTGAAGAAAAATTCGGTTAACATTGCGCGATATCGCTCACCATTAATGGTTACGGCGGTTCCTTCTTCATTTTCGAAGAAAAATGTGCCGATGATTCCACCAGACCAAAATCCGTACCATACAGTGATTCGTGCTGGGTGCATTGGCTTCTCGACGATTACGTGCGGGTATGCTGTGCCCCAAATGCGACAATTCTGCTTGTTAACGTAACCAACGAGGTGGAAATGAGCCTCGCCCGAAAAGATGATTTTTCGGTAAAATTGACCATCCTCGGTCAAACGATCTTCTGCCCAATCTGCGAACTGTAGACGGCTTTTTTCCAGTGAATAGCGACCTATTTCGTAAAGTTTAGACTTTTTACTGAATATATGTCACTTTCCGAATGGTATTTGACGTTTCCAATGTCGAAATATAGATAATTCAAATTTAAAACGTCAGATGACCCACCCATATATCGTCAAATGAAGAAGTTTTTCATACATGCATATGATTCCGATCATTAAGTTTGTATGGCAGCTATATGCTATAGTTTGCCGATCTGAACAATTTCTTTGGAGATTACATTGTTGCTTTAGAAAATATCCTGAGCCAACGTTTGTGAAAATACCTTGTCAAATGTGAACGTTTTCCATACAAGCATTTGATTCCGATCGTTCAGTTTGTATGGCAGCTATATGTTATAGTGGTCCGATATCGGCAGTTCCGACAAATGAGCAGCTTTCTGAAGAGAAAATGGTGATTACAAAATTTCAAAACGATATCTTTAAAAACTGAGGGACTAGTTCGGAAATATACAGACAGACGAACAGACAGACAGACGGACATGGCTAAATCGACTCAGCTGAACATACTGATCATTTATATATATACTTTATATGTTGTCCGACGCTTCCTTCTGGGTGTTACAAATTTCGTGACAAACTTAGTATACCCTGTTCACGGTATAAACAGTATAAGTAACTGACAAATAAACTCATAGAACTTAAACAGCAACACATTTAATTATCGGAGCCAACAAGAAAATCTAAACCAAAAACAAATAGAGCAAACAACAAACCAACACATCAAAAGTTAACAAAATTCTTACTACCTGATAAAGCAATAATAATACAAGGTGCATTCCAAAGTAAACAGGACTTTTTGTCCAGCGAGAATTTCACGACATTTCATTGATTGGAAGTGAAATTATTGTGTTTTAAGTTTCAGCATGTTTGTGTTATCGATGTTAATGAGCTTCGAACAAGGAGCCAACATTAAATTTTGTTTAAAATTGGTAAAACTTTTACCGAAACGTTTCAATTGATGAAACAAGTTTCTGGCGATGATTGCCTATCCCGTGATTTCAATGTTTTCAAAGTGGTCGTGAAGACATAAATGACGATCAACATGTGGACCAATCAAAATCCGTGATCACCGGAAAGTCAATCAAAACTGTGGATGAGTTCATCAAAAATCAGCCGAAATCGTCATTGAAATTCAAGGAGATGGAATTAAACACCTCCAAAACATCGATTTATAGCATTTTGACCGAACATTTGGGTTTACGAGACGTGTGTGCACGGTTTGTTACGTACAAATTGACTGACGACCAAAAATTGCTCAGAATCCAACATTCGAAGGACGATTATTTGACCAAAAATCACATTTTAACCATTAATCACACCCCGTATTCACCTGATATGGCACAGTGCGGCTTCTTCCTTTTCGGAAAAATTTATTTGCCCATGCGTTATGCAGACGTAGAGGCCATTCAGAAGGCTTGTACCGGTATACTAGCGGACATACCGGCCAACGAGCTAAATCACTCGTTTGACAAGCTTTTGGATCGTGCGCAAAGCTCTATTGAAGCAAAAGGAGACTATTTAAATAATTTGATTTTGCCGAAAAAACTATTGGAACACACCTTGTTTTACTTCTAAAGGATGTAAAGATTAAAAGAAGTTAGGTAGCGGTTAACAATAATATAGTAAGGCGTTCCAATATGTATAGACATATGTATGTATAGACATATCATACCATAAATATGAATGTGTATTTGTGAATGAGGGGATAATTCTGAAGAGCTGTAAATCATGCCCAAAATACTGCAACAACGTAATACAAAAAATCATAGCATAAACTAAGTGTCAGTTCTCCAGTCAAGCAAGCAAAATCTCGCGTTGTATGTAACTGCAAAAAATTTATTAACATACAAGTAAATTATTATTAATATTTTCACTTACTTACTTTTCTACCTTTTTGAATCCGTTTTAACCTGCCAGCAGTAAATATGTTATTCTACATACATGTGTGCCACATTATCATAGCGCTCATTTGCTGCAACGTCGTCATAACTCAAAAAAATCGATTCGCCAGAAAACGCGTTTAAAGTTTTCAACTTACTACAACCTTACACGGTGACTCCAACCTTACACCTCTTCTCAAGCGGAGCATATAAGAGGTATTCATATGAATTTTTCACTCAATATGAAGTATGATATAACGAACAATTCTGCATTATTAACTCAAAAATCACGTTTTTTGAGTTATGACGACGTTGCAGCAAATGAGCGATATGTTCTGCCTGTAGAGTAAGTTGGAAGTTTTTATGCGAAGAATTTTGAAGAAAAAGTTCGTGCGAATAAAGTTTGTGTACAGTCATACATTTCTGCTTACATATAACTTGCTGCAACTTTAAAAGTTTAACTTGGATTATGTCATCAAGCTCCAAGGAATGTATCGGGATAGAAATTTTGTCCGAAAAATGAAAATTTTATAGGTAAATCTGTGAAATACATTATATTAATTCGGATATTATACTTTTGTTTTGTGTTGAATCGGATCAATAATTCTCTTAGCCGCCATATATCTAGTGTAAAGATTTCCGAATGTACGGGTGACTTTATACCGCATATGTCGGCAAAACATAATTAACAAAATTGAGTTAGCGTGTTTTTCTAACGGTGCATCTCTGTACCTAAATTAGTAAAATCGGGTCACGAGTTTGAGATTAGTTTTACCTTCGATAAGTAGTCTTCTCTGACTCTGCCATTGAAGCTTGATAATGATTTATGAATAAAAAGCTTGTCCTGAATTCCAAAAGTAGAAAATAGAACTCTTATTTAAATATAAAAAGGATATGTGTCTCATATGAAGATTGACGTTGACCATTGGCGACTGAGCAACTGACCTCATTCTAATATACAAGGTTTCCCCGGACCTAACAAAATTTAAATACTTATATGAAGGAATTTGAGGGTAATATATTCATCACAAGGTACAGTGAAATAACTTACATATGTATACTGGTAGAACAAATTGTTTTGCTAAAAAGCTTTTAAGAATTGTCTCGTATGCTACAATTGGCCAAAACAGTGGTGTAAACAAATACTGAATATGGCTAAATTTATTTAAGAATATCCAAGTACAAACTGTTAGGATTGAACCAACCGGCAGTGAACGGGTGTAGATGCATCAAAAGAAGGGTTAAAACTCAAAACTATTTGATGGAAAAAATAAAAAACATAATTTTTAGCACAGAGAGGCAGGTCTTTTTGTCCAGGCTTAAATTTTAGCAAATCGGCTTCAGTTAACTTTTACAACGGTGGTTACACTAAGGGATTTGCATCTCGAAATTCCAGGCACCAAAGCAAGTAATTAAATACAAAGACCTTTAAAAGGAAAATGAAAATTTCTGCCAGAAATGTACTATTGCCTTAAGTTTTTCGATTTATTTTTGTTGGCTTGTACGATAATGGAATTTTTCCTAACCAAAATCCTTTACTGCATTATTTTTGTATTGACCACTACACTACCGTGGTTCATATGAGTTTTTGATCTAATAATCAGAATATGGAAATTCTTTAATATTCCTTCAGCTGTTTGTACCATGTCCTCCCCATGCACAGCAATCGCTTCGAGACTGTACTTACTTACTTCACTAATACAATTGATAAAGACCCTCAAAATAATATAACGTTGTTATGGGTAAATTTGCCAGGATGTAAATATGGAAAAAGAAATGAAATACAAAGATAAAAA
The DNA here is from genome assembly GCF_023373825.1 of Bactrocera dorsalis. NCBI lineage: Eukaryota > Metazoa > Arthropoda > Insecta > Diptera > Tephritidae > Bactrocera > Bactrocera dorsalis. The sequence goes on from NC_064303.1 coordinate 38,783,122, forward strand.
AGGCAAGAAAACTTATTCAAACTATATTCAAATCTCCATCGTTCTCTGATAATTATTTTTTTTATTTAACAATTTTTGGCGGCCATTTAAATTGAAAACTGCTAGTTCCACTAAAAATTTCGCCAATTTGTGAGTGGAAAACACCCTTAATGTAAAAAAAAGAATTTACACCACGATGTGGGTGTATATTATACAGTGGCGGACAAAAGTCTACATACACCCCCTGTTTTCTTCGATGTGAGAGTACAAAAAGTTTTTAGAAAAATGTATTTATACAGTTTTATTCTAATATTTATTATAATAGCAATTAACTAAAAAAATCCATTATTTAACATAAAACAACAAATTTATGGAAGAAAAACTCAAAAATTGCTTTGACAAAAGTCTACATACAGTTCAAATCTCATACTTTGTACATTGTTATATTAACAGTAAGGTAACGTTAGCCTTTTTCTTTTATTTCAATATGTTTATTGTTTGATATTTATTGAATTTAGTTGTGGTTTAAACACTTCAATAGCTATAATGGCTCCGTGAAATGAAATATCAATTGATGTAAGAAATTTGGTGATAAAAGAAAGAAAAGAAAAAAATCATAGGGTGAAATTTCTAAAATTTTAAACTTGAGTCGAGCAACAGTACAGACAATTCTAAAAAACTTTAAAAATAATGGTTCCAACGAAAATAAACCGCGCAGTGGACCCCCAAAAAAACAATCTCGTAGATACGTCAGCCTGATTCTCAACGAAGTAGACCAAAATCCAAAAGTAAATGCTCCAAATATAGCCGAACGCATAGCGAGTACGTCACAAAGGAGTATCCAACCAAGAACAATAAAAAAAAACTACTAAACGATAACGGATTCCACAGTAGAACACCACGGAAGAAACCTTTTATTTCTGAAAAAATCGGAAAATTCGTTTAAAATTCGCCAAAAAACACAAAGAAAAGGAAATGGATTTTTGAAAAAAAGTTTCATTTACATGGGGGGTGGGGGGGGGGGGGGGGGGAAAAGTGTTTTGCGAAGTGATGATTGGCACCCTGGAAGTTAATCACACACCTTCATCGTAGCAGAAATCACGGATGAAATTATAATGGGAGTAGATTTTCATGATTGATCACGGGGTTACTTTGGATTTAAACAAGCAAATGCTGTTTTGCCAGAACATGGAGATGCCTATAAACACCGGATATGAGACCAACGTTGAAAGTAAGAGAGTGATTGTTGATGATAATCAGAGTATTCCACCAAAATCTGAGGCGATTGTATGGGCTACAGTGAATGGAGGATGAGGGACTGAAGAATTGTGGATTGTGGAACCAACAAAAATAGATACACCCATATTGGTAGGAAGAACGCTTGTGAAAACTAGAGAGGACGCTACCATTCCGGTCAGAGTAGTGAATGAATTCAACACGCCTATAAGTCTGAAGAAAGGAGCGGTAATTGGACAGTACCAGAATATAAGTGCAATAGCACGATGCGAACGGTCACAACAGAAGCCTACTATTGAGCCACAGCAGATAAGTCCTACACTCCTAAACAATTTGCTGAACGAACTGCATGGAAATGAAAAATTAAAAGCAGAAAAACTATTAGAAAAATACGCATCCATATTTGCAAACGAAGGAAACAACACAGGAAGAACCGGCATTGTCAAACATCGCATAAATACCGGAGAAGCTAAACCAATCCGACAAGCTCCGCGTAGGGTTCCACTAGCAAAACGTGAGGATGCTAACAAAATTATTGAAGACATGCACAAAAACGGTGTAATCGAACCTTCAATAAGTCCATGGAGCTCACCTATCGTTTTAGTTAAAAAGAAAGATGGTAGCACCCGTTTCTGCGTAGATTATAGGAAGTTGAATGATGTCACAAAGAAAGACAGTTATCCTCTACCGAGAATCGACGATACATTAGACACCTTGTCTGGAGCGAAATGGTTTTCTACATTAGATCTACAAAGTGGATATTGGCAAGTCGAGATTGATGAACGTGAACGTGAAAAGACCGCTTTCAGTATGGGCGACGGGCTATGGGAATTCTCTGTGATTCCATTTGGGTTATGTAATGCGCCTGCTACGTTCGAAAGAACCGCGACTGATGGAACATGTGTTAAAAGGACTCAACTGGAAGACATGTTTGGTGTATCTTGCTGACATTATCATCGTGGGAAAAAGTTTCGATGATCATCTGAAAAATCTAGAGGAAGTCTTTCAGTGAATAGCATCAGCCGGATTACGTTTGAATCCCAAAAAGTGTTCATTATGGAAGAAGCAGGTCACATATCTCGGATATAAAGTGTCAACTGAGGGGATTCACATCGAGGAAGGAAAAATAAAAGCAGTCAAAGATTGGCCTCGACCCACCAACATACATGAACTCCGCAGCTTCCTTGGCTTTTGCACGTATTACCGCCGTTTTGCTCCTGGATTTTCGAACGTGGCTAGAAGTTTACATGATTTAACAAAGAAGAGTCGCCCGTTTGTATGGCAGTTGGAACAAGAAAAAGCATTTGAGCAGCTTAAAGAACTACTTTGTACGGCGCCGATGTTAGCTTATCCAATACCTGGAAAGAAATTCATCCTGGATACAGATGCGAGCGCTTATGGAATTGGAGGTGTCCTGTCTCAGCTCATCGACGGACAAGAAAGAGTAATTGGGTATTACAGCAGAGTGCTCGGGAAACCAGAGAAAAACTACTGTGTGACGCGAAAAAAACTACCAGCTGTGGTGGAATGTGTAAAACATTTCCACAAGTATTTGTATGGACAACGATTCTTGCTGAGGACTGATCATGCAGCATTATAATGGTTATTACAGGTTAAGAATTTGGAAGGCCAAATTGCACGATGGATCGAAAGATTACAGAATTACGACTTCGAAACGGAACATCGAAAGGGGATTCACCACAAAAATATGGATGCATTATCACGTTGCCCTTGTCCACTGGAATGTAAACATTGCTCCAAATCAGAAGGAAAAGAAGGTATAATCGACGTGCGATTACTGAATATAGAACCTGAAAATGATTGGACTCCTCACCGCATCAGAATCAATCAGCTGGAGGACCCTGATCTTGCAAAGCTGATAATAGCCAAAGAAAATGGGATACGTCCACCAAAGGAACAAATAAGTAGCGAGAGTCCAACGACAAAAGCATATTGGGCCCAATGGAACAGCATAAACCTCGTTAATGGATACCTTCATCGTACCTGGAAAAGCGAAGATGGCAAACAGTCTCGTCTGCTGACCATAGTACCGAAGTCCATGATCCCGAAAGTATTGAAAGAATATCACAATGAACCTAGTGGAGGGCACCTTGGAATTACAAAAACTATAGAGAAGATTAAACAACGGTTCTACTGGATCGGTTGTCGAGATTCCATAGCAGAATGGATAAGTATTTGCGTAGAGTGCATGGCAGCTAAAGGTCCTAAAGCCAAAAGTCGCTAAAACAACAGTACAACAGTACAACGTGGTCCTAAAGCCTAAAGTCGCTACAACAACAGTACAACAGTACAACGTGGGATCACCATTTGAACGAGTCGCAATGGATGTTGCAGGTCCGTTCCCAACCAGTACGGCCGGAAACAAATATCTACCGGTTGTCATGGACTATTTCAGTAAATGGCCAGAAGTATATGTATGCCTTACCAAACCAAGAAGCGAAGACAGTAGCCAAAGCTAGCCGAAGCGTTTGTAGAAAATTGGATAACAAGGTTCGGAGTGCCCGTCGAATCTTCCATTTTCCAAGAAGTCTGTACATTATTGGGCATCCATAAGACGCGGACAACAGCGTTACACCCACAATCAGATGGGATGGTAGAGAGATTCAACCGAACGCTCGAAGAACATCTGCGGAAAATCGTTGATGAAGATCAACCGAATTGGGACAAGTGCATCCAGATGTTCCTGCTGGCGTATCGTTCTGCGACTCCCTGCTGATCTTAAGTTTGGAACGAATCCTACAGCTGTAAGAAATGATGGAGATTATTGTTCTGCCTTAAAGGAAGAAATGAATGAATTGCATCTAATGGTAAGACAGCATACGCATTTGATGAGCAATAAGATGAAGGACCGGTTCGATCAAGCGGCAAATTCAAAAGGTTTTGAAGAAGGTGATCTGGTCCTGTTGTACAATCCACTTCGAAAGAAAGGCTTGTCCCCGAAAGCCTGGGAAGGACCCTATATGGTGATGAAACGACTTAATGACGTGGTATACCGCATACAAAGAAATGGAAAAGCACGATGTAAAATGAAAGTAGTACATTTGGAGAGGCTCGCCTCATTTGGTTCAAGAGGATTTGTGCTTAATCGGGACGATTAGGCTTTAGTGGAGGGCAGTGTTACAAAACTGTAGGTATATGGAATAGCATTTGTCTTGTTGTAGACATCTGGCGCCGCGGCTGCCTGCTTGTCGAAACAATAGACATCTGGCGCCGCATCTGTCTGTCTACTTAAACAATTGCTGAGTCTGGCTGTCTGCTTGTCTAAACAATAGCTGCATTTGGCGCCGTATAGCATTATGTTCTTATAATTTCCAGACGCAATATTCTAGAAGGACACGTCGGCATCAGCGAGGAGTGCGTGGCTATATAAGCCGTGGCAGCGCCAACGTAATCATCCAGTGCTAAGAGTAAACTGATATAGTGTAGATGAGTTGTAAAATAAAGAGATTTTGTTGAAGTGAATTAAACGGCTTTTGGTTTCATTTGTCAATCCAGAGATACGAACCCAGTAAAGTAAAACTAGCAAGGAGTAAATTCGTAACAATATGTATATACCCCTGTAATTATCTTGACTACTTTAAGGGCATAGGTAAAACCGTTAGGTGAACAAAACTATAAAACTGGTTGCAAGAGTATAAAAATTAAATGCCTAAGAATGCTCTTTCGAATGATAATATATATTAACCATTGAATTTGAGATTTCTGTGTTTTTTCTTTAAAAGAGAAGGAAACCTCAAAGTGGATCGCTCTTTAGATAGTTTTCACTACTTGTCGTTTAGCCAAGTAACAAAATTGTCAAATTTTGTGTGAGTGTATATGGGGAAAACCAAAGACAATTTCACTGCGCCTACTAGTGCAGCCGGATGTGCGAACTAGTAGGCTGAACAGCATTAATTTGGCGCAAATTTAGACAAAAGCCATATGAGTAATAGTTTCGCTTAAACAAGAAACTATTGAGTGCACACGAAAAAATATGTAGCTGTGAATTGAATTCAGTGATGTGTAAAGCACGTTTACAGTATGCAAAGCCGTTGAGAGCTCGCCAATTGAGTGCAATTGTTAATTGTGATTGTCGCATAATAAAACTTGATTTATTGCATGGCTTTATTGGCAAAAGCCATGACAATAATAACGGTCATAAACGTTTCCATTTGTTGCTGAATTTTTTTTTGTCATTGGACTTATATTGTGGATTTGAGGATGACAATGCTAAAAGTAATTGATTATATTTTTTACTCCAAGTAATTGAAGGTATAACTAGATGTAGAAACAATATCATATTTTTATCATATGCTGAGGTCTAATACGAGTATAAGATTTTTGTAAATAAATCATCATCCTTTGCCACGAAGTTCGTAACATCCAGAAGCAAACGTCGGAAACTGTTTAAAATATTTGGAAATAATAACTTCGGATTAAAAACGGATATACATATACAAAATACTTAAGATAATACTAATTTTAAATTGTTAAAAAATCTTCTCCTTAAAAAACTATTAAGTATTATTTTACGAGTTTTAAATTATACTTCAAAATTTATATATATCTATGCATACTATATATAGGTATAACAATATATATACATAGAATAAAACTCAGCTGATAAAAATAAATATTTTTCATGAACACTGGTAATTGCATTATATTTAAGACCGCCTGCATTCGCGACTCTAATTTGTACAGAAGTGGAAATAATATATAGTATAAGCGAAACCCACGCACGCAAGCAGGGGGGGTCAATTGAAACAGATAGCATAAGTCTGCGCAGAAAATACATATCCACACAGTAACAAACTATACAAAGTATTACTCTAAGCAACGTTGCCTAGAGTATAAGAGAAATATGTACAACACGTCCACTGGACACGAAAATACGTTAGCAAACACTTCTAGCTCCAGGCTTTGCACCACGCACATACACATGATCTACGGTGGTTTTAATATTTATTGCTACGTACATAAATCAACGCCACAGTGCATTCAGACGATCATTCATTTTGTTGGAGACCCTAGAAGACACATACTATATATATTGTACCTGCATTAGCAATGCTATTTAGAAAGCACTACAGATGGACATTTCAATTCCAAAGTTTTTTATTCGTACCTTTTGGTGGCTACAACCCGCTATACACTTAAGCGTCACCTTCAGTAATTTGTTTATTGTTATCGCGTGCACAATTGTTACCGTAGAGTGAAGTTCATTTGATTAAAATATTGAGATATCAACATTTAGCTCTATTAATAACAAAATTGCAGCCGTATAGCTAAACTTTTCTCTCTATCTTTCCGTGAATACAAGTGCATTATTAGCTTTAGTCTGCTTTGTGCCTGCTTGTCATGGCGCCTTTCAAAGGCGAAAACAGGAAATTACTTTGCTTCCTTGAGGAAGTAAATTTTCTTTGAATGAAATTAGCATTGCATATTATTCACTATACTATTTTATTTGTTGCTTCGTATTTCGGAAATAAAGGAGCACTGTGTTTAACCTTTTACTAACCTGTAAGAAAATTTAAAAAACCTGTATGATTCGAGGATGACAAACAACAATGAAATACAACACATCCCTAGTCGTAGCGCATCCAACTAAATTTAAACTTCCGTAGATTTTTCTTAAATTTTAATTTCAAAATTCATGAATCTTGTGGCTTTTGAAAGCTTACTTTGAGTTTAGCTATATATATCTAAATGTTTCAAATAATGTTTTTTAATAAATAAAACAAATTTCGTTTCAGATTTTTTTTTAAGATACAAACTCTAAAAAATTATACATTAAATAAAATTTGTTCAATTCAAAAATTTAATTGAAATTACTGCATACATTGTCTTATATAAGTGAAGCATTGAAATTTGTTTAAATGCAAAATTAATGTAAAATACGTAGGTATGAAAAGGCAGAAATTGAAATTAGTGATTTGTAGATCAATAGCAAGTTTATTGATTCTATTTTGTAAATGTTAATAGAAATAACTTGGCTTGAGAATTAACAGGTTAATTGAAAAGGTCTGACCCATAGATGGCGCTACATGAAAAAAATCCATATGATTTTTAGTCAGCCCTACCCTTCAAAAGCTCCATGTACAAATCCGACAGCTGTCGGCTTATTAGTTTGTAAATTATATCATTTCTTAGTTATATGGAGTCCACGCCTAGTTTTCACCGATTTACTCATTTTAAGCACAAATTTGAGTTACATAATTCAAATGTAATAACCTATAATTGTAAAAAACTGGAGTGGAGGTACCAATGTTCTTTGTTCTTCTCTAAAAAACATTTTTGCACTCTCTTGTCTGCTGAAATGGTTGTCAAAGTTCAACTACGCAAAGAATTGATCAATAAAGGCGTGACAATGGAAAGAGTTACTACATAAATGCATCCTTACCAAAGTAGTATTTGTGGCAGCAAGCCAGAAAACGAATAAGAAGGATGTGAATATTATATTTTTGTTGTTTATTTCCGCAGTTTTGCGCGCAGTCAAACAATATTTTATAGTCAAGTTTTAGCAGGGAGAAAGGAACAGGCGTTACAACTGCCTCCTCCTTTATAAATTTTAGTATTCTTAAATATTTTGTTTGAAATTTGTTTTATGCGCTGTCACTTAGAAAATACTAAAAATGTTAATTTGCTTTTCCGATAAAAGTATGTGCAATAAAATGACTATGAAAATTCGAAATTCCCCACGAATATAAAATTGCTTACAAATTTACTACATTTGCTTCTTTGGCGAAAACACTAACCTCATAATAAAAGAGAGGGTTCCCGCTTACATGCAGATTACTTTTTATTTATATAAAAACAATAAAATAGTATATACAATATATTGTCTAAGTGAAATAACAGTAGTGTTTAGGTCATTGCTCTGCACTTTTTGGCTTTCGTATAGGGTAATAATACAGTACAGAAAGAGGTCTGCAGCTAATATACATATACTTTAAAATAACACAGCCTATATATTTTTTTCTTGGTAAATCAATTTCAAGAAAGTGACGACATTTTATACTCGTGCAACTAGCATTAATCAAAGTCCGAGAAATTCCTTTGGAAAAATATGTGAGTTGGGTGTATCATTGAAACGAATTTATCTATTTTTCCAATACCATATGTGATATTGATAGCATCGTCCTCAACACCCGCGCCATTACTTCTGCTTTCGCCAAACTGGACAAGGAAGCAAAGCAAATGGGTCTGGCAGTGAACGAGGACAAGACGAAGTACCTCCTGCCATCAAACAAACAGTCGTCGCACTCGCGACTTGGGTCTCACGTCACTGTTGACAGTCATAACTTTGAAGTCGTATATAATTTCATTTATCGTGGAACCAGTATAAACACCACCAACAATGTCAGCCTAGAAATCCAACGCAGGATACCTCGTGTCAACAGGTGTTACTTCGGACTGAGTAGGAAATTGAGAAGTAAAGTCCTCGCTCGATGAACAAAAACCAAACTCTATAAGTCACCCATTGTTCCCGTCCTGCTATATGGTGCAGAGGCTTGGACGATGACAACAACTGATGAGTCGACGTTGCGAGTTTTCGAGAGAAAAGTCCTGCGAAAGATTTATGGTCCTTTGCGCGTTGCCACGGCAAATGTCGCATTCGATGGAACGATGAGCTGTATGAGATATACAACGACATTGACATAGTTCAGCAAATTAAAAGACAGCGGCTGCGCTGGCTAGGTCATGTTGTCCGAATAGACGAAAACACTCCAGCACTGAAAGTATTCGAAGCAGAGAAAGAAGAAGACCTCCACTTCAATTAAACCCATTTACCATTGGCAGGACAGGTTTCTCTCTGAATTTAAATTGTAGATCCCATACACTAACCGACAAAAGTCAACTGGAGTCTACGTTTTCACCACCTGGACGTCAATCCCTGCTTGGCCACTGTTTGGGACGGTTCACCGGTCTTTGACCACGACCGTTTTCGCTCTATATTGTCGAATGTGATCCATTTTTCGACGCCAGTCACCATTCGCTTCAAAATGGGTCAAATTCTAGAATGTTTTTTTGCGTCTAATTATTATAAAGAATATGTATTTAATTGAGTTTCCAAAGAATTGTTTGTCCAAGTTAGCGAAAATGCAACAGTTAATAAAATGTACCATTAATTCCACTAATGAAAAAGCAACAGTCAACAAAATGTACCATTAATTCCGAAGAATTTTAATAATTTGTATTTATTGTTCATTCAAGTGCATTTCCGCTAACGAAAATGCAACAGTTAAACAAGAAACATTTCTTAAGAATTTTTACGCAAGCATTTATTTTTAAGTTATTGCAAGCAAGCAAAATATTAGTATTTAAGAAAGCACGAAATAAAACGGATCGCTGATTATCGATTAAACCTTGAACCCAGTTGTTTTATTATTTTCGTTGTTCATCACTTCGGTGAAAAAAGTGGCGCAGTCGGTAGGATACCCGTGTATCCTTGTGTGTAAAAATTTAAAATCAAGTTACATAAGAAAGGATATTGAATATTTCTATATTCGTAACGGGTAGAAAAAAATAAGAACAACGAATCCTTTAAAACATACAAAATAATTTTTGCAAAAAAGTTTAGTGAAAGTGACATTTGAACTTCATAAGATTGAAGAACGAATCCTTTAAAACATACAAAATATTTTTGCGAAAACGTTTAGTGAAAGTGACATTTGAACTTCATAAGATTAAAGAACGAATCCTTTAAAACATACAAATTTTTCGAAAATAATACAAAAAGGGGGTAAAGAAAAGGGTAAAAAAGATTTACTCTTATCGACGATAATTTCAGACAACAACCGAAATATAAAGATATACCCATATTAACAACTCATCAGCCAACTGCACATCCTAATCAACTTTAAACACAACATAGTGACAAATTTTTTTCCATCCTTGGAAACACATCCAGATCAACTTCAAACCCAACACAGAGCCAGACAGACATCAATATATTATTCAACAACAACACCATAAACCAACTGAACATCCTAATCAACTTTAAACTCAACATAGTGCCAAATTTTTTTTCCATCCTTGGAAACACATCCAGATCAACTTCAAACCCAACACAGAGCCAGACAGACAGCAATATAGTATTCAACAACAACACCAGAAACCAACTGCACATCCTAATCAACTTTAAACTCAACATAGTGCCAAATTTTTTTCCATCCTTGGAAACACATCCAGACCAACTTCAACACAGAGCAAGACAGACAGCAATATAATATTCAACAACAACATCAGAAAGTGAGAATCCGATTAACTATATTATATATAATTATTATTATTATTAAATGTATGTAACTGAAAAAATTAGCATAGAGTAAGAAATTGAAAGAAAATTACTATATACGTCTGGAAAACAAGAGAAAAAAAAGGGAAATAAAATGGCAGTACCAGTTCAAAACATTCCTACTATAAACCCTTTAAAATATCTTAATAACTTACCTGAATTCTGTGGCGACTCAAGAGACCTACAGACATTCACCACACTTATTAACCGAATATACCCACACCTACAAACTTTTGATGAACTGGCCCAACTAGTTTTTTCGGACATAATAAAATCAAAGCTAAAAGGAAGAGCAAGACAGGCAATAGAAATAAACTGCCACGCGACCTCATGGGCAGAGATTAAAAACATACTACAGAATAATTTCGGGGATAGACGTTCTTGCGAAGAACTCTTTGACGAATTACGAAGCGTGACCTTTAGAACAAACACTTTAGATTTTTACAGCGACATGAAAACCAGGTTACACAGGTTAAATAACAAATTAGTAACCATTTTAGGAGAAACCGAAGCAACTAGAGAGAGTGCGATGAACAACAAACGCACTGCCCTCAATATCTTTAAAAACAAACTTCCTGAACCAATGAAATCAATCCTTTTCTGTAGGAACCCAGAAGACTTGGAACATGCTATGGACATACTGTTCCAAGCCGGGTACGCACATACAGGGAACAATAACGTGAACAACAGCACAGAATTTACAACTCATTCAAGTAATAGGAATACTGACTATAGAAACAATACACAATTCAATAAAAAAGACAGTAGGAATAGAACACAGTACGTTAATTCCCAACAACTATTCAACAGAAGGAATTTCCAACCAATGCCCCAAAATAACGGAACAAATTACCAACAATCCCAACCATACCAACAAGCAAACCCACAAAACCCCAGTCCTCAAAACCCATCCTTCCAGAGACCAAATTTCAGAAACCAACCGGAACCTATGGACATAGGAAAAATAGAAGTGGCTGAAAATTTTCAGGAATCAGCCTCAAGAATAAATTACCATTTATAATAATAAAAACAAAGATAGGTTTCATAAGACTTATAATAGACACAGGCGCAACAAACTCCATTTTAAATCCGGGTATCTGCGACCCCAAAAGAATTCATCCAACTAGCCCACTTTTAATTAAAACTCTCCAACATCGAATTTACGTTGACAAAATGTTCGAAGAATTTAGCGACATTGGAACTAATAAACCAATAGAATTTTATATAATAAAATTTCATTACTTTTTTGACGGTCTAATAGGTAACGATATATTGAGACCACTAAATGCCTGTATCGATTATAAAAAGAACGAAATAAATATCGGTAACAAGACACTCCCTATGCACTTCGAAAACGAAAACTTAAATGAACGAAAGATAGTAGTACCAGATGACTCTGACCTAGTATATTATAAGGAAGAAAACGGCGGAAACATTGTAAGAGAGGTAATTTTTAATGTAAGTAATCAAGAAGCAAAGATAAACTTACTATCTGAAACCAATCGGGTGACTACGCAAAAAGTAGATCACGAAAATTTTAGCATAATCGAAAATAAAGAATCTAAACCATTGGCTGACCAAATTAGAATAGGGCACTTGAACCCCGAGGAAAGGTCACAATTGTTGCAAATAATAAAAGAATATCGTAATATTTTTTACCAGGAAAATGAAGGACTTTCATTTACTTCAGCAATAAAACATAGAATTAGAACTACAAACAACATACCTATATTTTCTAAGTCATATAGGTACCCGTACGTACATAAGGAAGAAGTCACAGATCAAATCCAAGAAATGTTAAAACACGGGATAATTAGGAATAGCAATTCTCCCTACTCAGCCCCAATTTGGATCGTGCCAAAGAAGGCCGATGCCAGCGGGAAACCAAAGTGGAGACTAGTAATTGACTATCGTAAACTGAACGAAGTAACGATCGATGACAAGTTTCCCATCCCGAACATAGACGAGATTCTTGAAAAACTGGGAAGAAGCCAGTACTTCACTACACTCGATCTGGCGAAGGGTTTCCACCAAATCGAGATAGAGAAAGAAGACATCCACAAAACTGCATTTAGTGTCGAAGGAGGGCACTATGAATTTCTGCGAATGCCTTTCGGACTAAAAACAGCCCCTGCAACGTTCCAGAGATTGATGAATAATCTACTCTAAGATTATATCAACAAAATCTGCCTAGTATACCTGGACGATATTATCATATTTTCAACATCCTTACAGGAACATATGAACTCACTTAGACTTATATTCGCAAGATTACAGGAGGCAAATTTAAAAGTCCAGCTAGATAAATCAGAATTTCTAAAAAAGGAAACAGAGTTCCTTGGGCACATAATTACAACGGAAGGAGTCAAGCCCAATCCTAAAAAGATAGAATGCATTGTTAACTTCCCAATACCCAAAACAGCAAAACAGATAAAGCAATTCTTAGGGCTCACAGGCTACTATAGGAAGTTTATAAAGGACTACTCGGCTATAGCTAAACCAATGACTAGGTGCTTAAAGAAAGACTCGCAGATAAATATAAATGACTCGGACTACGAAAAAAGTTTTAACACCCTCAAGACCCTACTAACGCATGATCCAATATTAACATACCCAGACTTTTCTAAAACATTTACATTGACAACGGACGCGAGTAATTACGCTTTGGGAGCGGTACTTTCGCAAGATAATCATCCAATATGCTACGCCAGTCGCACCCTTAATACGCATGAAACAAATTATAGCACAATAGAGAAGGAATTATTGGCAATCGTGTGGGCTACAAAATATTTTAGGCCATACCTTTTTGGTCGTAACTTTATAATAGAGACAGATCACAAGCCACTGACATGGCTTTTTTCTATAAAGGAACCAAATTCAAAACTTGTTAGGTGGAGATTAAGGCTATCTGAATACGATTATGATATTAGGTACAAGAAAGGAATAAAGAATAATAATGCTGACGCTTTGTCAAGGATTGAAATTGAACCCAGCATTAATACACTAGAGTGCGACAGGGGAACGATAAAAAATACTACTTTACCAATTAATAAAGGGTGATTTTTTTGAGGTTAGGATTTTCATGCATTAGTATTTGACAGATCACGTGGGATTTCAGACATGGTGTCAAAGAGAAAGATGCTCAGTATGCTTTGACATTTCATCATGAATAGACTTACTAACGAGCAACGCTTGCAAATCATTGAATTTTATTACCAAAATCAGTGTTCGGTTCGAAATGTGTTTCGCGCTTTTTTATCGACAAATTTTTGTTCAGCGATGAGGCTCATTTCTGGTTGAATGGCTACGTAAATAAGCAAAATTGCCGCATTTGGGGTGAAGAGCAACCAGAAGCCGTTCAAGAACTGCCCATGCATCCCGAAAAATGCACTGTTTGGTGTGGTTTGTACGCTGGTGGAATCATTGGACCGTATTTTTTCAAAGATGCTGTTGGACGCAACGTTACGGTGAATGGCGATCGCTATCGTTCGATGCTAACAAACTTTTTGTTGCCAAAAATGGAAGAACTGAACTTGGTTGACATGTGGTTTCAACAAGATGGCGCTACATGCCACACAGCTCGCGATTCTATGGCCATTTTGAGGGAAAACTTCGGACAACAATTCATCTCAAGAAATGGACCCGTAAGTTGGCCACCAAGATCATGCGATTTAACGCCTTTAGACTATTTTTTGTGGGGCTACGTCAAGTCTAAAGTCTACAGAAATAAGCCAGCAACTATTCCAGCTTTGGAAGACAACATTTCCGAAGAAATTCGGGCTATTCCGGCCGAAATGCTCGAAAAAGTTGCCCAAAATTGGACTTTCCGAATGGACCACCTAAGACGCAGCCGCGGTCAACATTTAAATGAAATTATCTTCAAAAAGTAAATGTCATGAACCAATCTAACGTTTCAAATAAAGAACCGATGAGATTTTGCAAATTTTATGCGTTTTTTTTTTAAAAAAAGTTATCAAGCTCCTAAAAAATCACCCTTTATGTTTAAAAATCAAGTAGTTATAATGAAAACTACATCTGGATCATTAAGAATAAAAAATAAATCTGTTTTTAAAAATAAAAGAAGAATAATTTCTATGAAGGAAATGGACAGGGAAACAGCAATTACAATACTAAAGAATCATTTTAATCCAACACAACTGAATGCTATTTTTATCGAAGACGAATTTTATACTATGTTTAAAACTGTTTACGAAGAATTATTTTCAAATAATCCAAATATTAAAGTACTTAGATCTACACTCATGACAGAAGACATAGAAGATGAAAATCGATTAACTGAAATTATTAAAAACGAACATCTTGACAAAAACCATAGAGGAATTCAGGCAGTATATAAAGAATTAATTACGCGAATTTACAATCCTAAATTAAAACAAAGGATAACTCAGTTCATAAATAACTGTGAAATTTGTTACTTAGAAAATACGATAGGAAACCCACGAAGATCCCTTACAAAATTACAGAAACTCCATCCAAACCTCTGGAAACATTACATATAGACGTATTTTATACTTTAGGTAAGAAACTTTTTATGACAGCAATTGATAAATTTTCGAAGTTCGCGTTAGCATTTCAAATAAACGGTAGGAGTTGGACAGAATTTAAAACAAAACTTTTGCTGATAATCAATACTTATGGGAAAATAAATAAAATTGTTGTGGATAATGAACTAGGCTTTAAAGCTATACCGATGCAAGAATTTTTGAAAAAGGAGAATATAGATATTCACTATACTTCCAATAGTAACCATGCGTCTAACGCCGACATTGAGAGACTACACAACACAATCAATGAGCACATACGCTTGTTAAGGCACGATAAAGAAAACAAAGACGAAAGTATAGAAGATAAAATGATAAGAATAATAGGTTTTTATAATAATACAATACATAGCACGACCGGCATCAAACCGATTGATTTTGTAAATGGCAAAGTACATGAAGATAGATACAAAGAAATTCATGATCTTATAAATTCAAAGAAAGAAAAGTACATTCAGAAGTTAAATGAAAACTGGAAGGATATAGAATTAGAAGGCGGACCAAATTACATTAGAGAGATAAGAGGGGGTAAAAATCACAGAAAATACAGGAAAATTAATGCTGAAAAAATAGATGATGACCACTTACAGATAACAGAAACTGGACATAAATATTACAAAGCTCACGTTAGACCTAAGAAGAAATACCAAGAAAAGAGTAACCCCAAAATCAAAGCTACAATTAAATAGATGTAATTTTTTTAGATGATTTTATAAAAATTAACGATGATTGTTTAAACAAAATACTAAACTTTGAAGAAGCTAATTGCAAAATGCAAACATTAAATACACAAGAGATAAGCGAAATAATTCCTGGAGTACTAATTCTTAAACATTTTAACAGCACAATATCCCATAACTGCAACAAAGCTAAATTAAACATTTCAGGAAATTACTTAATCAAATTCGAAAATTGTGAAATAAACGCGTTAAACAAGACTTTTACAAATGTCAAAATAAAAATACAAGACAAGTTTATTCTTCCTAATATCATTACAAAAATTAAAGACAATAGTAATACAACACTAGCAGACATAAAAATTGAATCTTTATACCTGAAGCAAATAGAATATAGTAGGGGAGCCCAAGAGGGGATTTTTGCAGTTACTTAAGCGTGTCAGAAAACTATATGGAGAGAAACATTGCACCCTTTTATGTACCACTACCAAATATGAGCCCTTAATATGGAGGCGTGCGTTGGGGGAGGTTCGTCAGATTAGAGAAAAAAAATCGATCCTTCGGGAAACTCGAGCGCGTCAGATTAAGAAATGGTATGTTAAATGCATGAAGACGAGTGTATATTTCAATATTCTGACAGTTTGAGGGTGGCTTAGAGAAATAGCAGGGTGACAAATCTGTAAAAAAAAAAATGTCACCTTGAAATACTCGAGCGCTATAGATTTTTTTTTCATTTTAAAGGTAATTCTGTAAGAATCACGAAAATCATATAATCTGACAATTTGCGTGGGTCGATACAGTTAAAATCGTCGATAAAAGGTCAAGCGTACTAATCACCATAGCGTGGTTGTTGTTAGTAAACGCTTGACACTTTTGTTTGTTTCGTTCATTTACAGCGATCAGTTTTACATCCATTGTAAAAATGAGTGACGTTAGTGTCAAATGTGTTTACTGTGGCGAAGAAACGTATGAAAAAAAAAAGTTTATTCCACAAACTCTAAATTTTTTTATTAATATTTAGATCTATTTTCATATTAATAAATTATTCAATTTTCTATACATTTACATATGTATATGTATACAATATACATAATACATATAATATTGTGTACATATATGTACATATGTATATGTGTACACTGTTTTTATTACATCCTGTAACAAAAACAAGAACCAAACAGAATTCTTCCACTTTTAAATCGTCAGATTAACGATATGCCTCTATATAATTGTCAGATTATCTTTTGGGAAGACTCTGACATCAAGTTCATCCCACTGTATAAAAATCTGACGCGCTCGAGTATCTCAAGGTCACCATTTTTTTTTACAAGTTTTAAAATCAATAAATGACTTTTGTCCACGTCGAAATTGTCAGAATATTAAATGGTACACCTTTTAGAGGTTCATTAACATTCGCTTAGAAAATCTGACGCGCTCGAGTAACTTATTTTTTTTTTTTTTTTTTTTAACCTCTCATTACGGCCTTCAACCCTGACTTGATTGTCAGATTAATATATATCGACTATCAGAAATACAATGTGCGTGCATACCATAAATGACTGACGCGCTTGAGTATTTTTATGTGACTGTTTTTTTTTACATTTTTGACACCAATTTCCCGCTCTTCTCCCCATTAAAATGGAAAACTTCACCTAGACTTTCTTGTTTTTTTAACGTTATCTAGACAATCTACTAAGTCTCCATGACGCTCCAGTAACTGCAAATTTAGCACTCCGGGCTCCCCTACTAATACGAAGAAACACTGAAAAATATACTATATACAGATAAGAACTCAAAAATACTTAGTTTTGGTATAGATATCTCAATTATTATATCAATATGTATCTTAATTATTTTTATATACCTCTTTAAGAATACAAAAACATATAATCCAAATGTACAATTAAAAAATGAAACTACTATAAACAATCCGGCAAAGATAATATAATTTCGTCGGAGCCTCAAACTAACGGTGGGGGTGTTATAAAGAATATGTATTTAATTGAGTTTTCCAAAGAATTGTTTATCCAAGTGCATTTTCGCCAACGAAAATGCAACAGTTAATAAAATGTACCATTAATTCCACTAACGAAAATGCAACAGTCAACAAAATGTACCATTAATTCCGAAGAATTTTAATAATTTGTATTTATTGTTCATTCAAGTGCATTTCCGCTAACGAAAATGCAACAGTTAAACAAGAAATATTTCTTAAGAATTTTTACGCAAGCATTTATTTTTAAGTTATTGCAAGCAAGCAAAATATTAGTATTTAAGAAAGCACAAAATAAAACGGAATGCTGATTATCGATTATACCTTCAACCCAGTTGTTTAATTTTTCGTTGTTCATCACTTCGGTGAAAAAAGTTCTAATCACGCGGCACCCAAACATCAAGCTTTTTTGTGTATCCAACCTTCTGCAGATGGTTTAAAAAGGTTTGGTGAATAACTCCTATCTTCTGGGCGATGTCACGAGATGCCACATGCCGGTCTAACTCGAATTGATATCAAATTTAATAATAAATCGTATCAGTAACAACCTTTTTTTATTGTAGAAATTGCTTTGATAAACCGCGAAGGCACAAAAAAAAGCAACTATTCTAGGTGACTTAGTCACTTAGTCAGTTAAACTAATGTTATAAAGGTGGTAAAAAAGTGGTAGTCAGTCAACTCGCTTATAAAAGACACTTAAATATGCAAATATACAGACACATGCGCATAACTAAAACATCGCACAACAAAGAGCAAAACAACCATAACTAACATTAGAAATGAAATGGCTGGAAATGCTCAATGCACAATTGACAGCAGTTGTTGGTATGAACAACTTGTCATAAATGCTGCTTATTTCACCACCCATCAACACGACACTTTTCAAGTCAAGCCGCTGAGTTTCTTGTTGCTTTTTACACACGTCCTTTTTTCACCATGAAACTGGTGCTAAGTGGCCGTATTAATTGGACGATCGGACTCAAATGCTTGTATAGAAATCTGCTTCAATTGACGAGATGTCTTCAATCAGCCGAATATCGTGGCAAGTTATGTAAAAAATCAGGATTATGTTATCAGTTTTCTTCGATTATCGAGGTGTTGCGCACTCCGAATTTCTTCCAAGCAACCAAACTCTCTCCAAGGAATACATACTATTTTGGGGGTTTT
This sequence comes from Bactrocera dorsalis, assembly GCF_023373825.1. Classification (NCBI taxonomy): domain Eukaryota; kingdom Metazoa; phylum Arthropoda; class Insecta; order Diptera; family Tephritidae; genus Bactrocera; species Bactrocera dorsalis. Next base: position 38,802,037 of record NC_064303.1, read on the forward strand.
CCGTACTTTGCGCCTAGCTATTCGAAAAAAGAAGTCGGAATTATGGGCCGAAACCTTTTGGTTTTTGCGCCACAGTAATGCACCGCTGTATACTCCATTGATTCTTCGTGATGTTTTCGCCAATATCGAGCCGCAACCACCGTATTCCGCCTGATGTAGCTTCTAGCTATTCAGCAAAGTGAAACAACTGCTCCGGAGAAACCATAATCAGATAATTGAAGCATGTTCGCGAATAACGTTGTAAGCGACAATTTTTTCAAAACCGGTTTTTTTGCAGATTACTGTTATAATGGCTCTCTTTTATCAATCCAAATCAAAATTAGGCATACTATTGCACTTGGTCGTATTCAAGTCGCATTTTAATACAAGCACTCAGTGGAATAACGTTTCAAGTGACTTATTTATTGTGTGTACAATGGCAAAAACTGAGTGTTCTCGTGTGCTTGATAAGTGTGTTAGAGGCTCCAAAATTGGAAAGATTTCAATAATAAAAAGCTAAGAAATAGTGGGCAATCTTATATTAATAGAAAAAAACAAGTTATACCAGCAAAAAATGTCCCAAAGCAGGTATAGTGGAAAAACGTTTTAAGTATATAATTTTTATTTCATATACATTTTGAACTATTTTGTAATAGATGTTTGATTGCCATTGTAATTTCTATTGTGCAAAACTTGATAATGAACAAATGAAGAACCATTTTGATAACTTTTATAGCAAAAATTATAACGAGCAATGTTTATTTCTATCCTCACTTCTTGAATTGAGCGAGTCTAAATGAAGAAGAGTTGAAGAGGGGCTTTCAAACGGAAAAAGAGAGAGAGTGTGCAAAAAAATGTTTTGTCACACATTTCAGGTAAATATTTTCTTGTTGTTGTTTTTCGTTGATTTTTACTTTACTTTTTATTTTAAAATATGAAGATAACGCAGCGCAGAGTTCAGTTTTGGTTGAAAAAGTAAAATATGGGAAAAACATTGGTCATCAGCGAGGAAAACATGAAAATCGTCCCCACAAAATCATAGAACAGGAAAAACTGAACGTTAATGAACACATAGTAAGCTTTCCCAGCCAAGAAAGTCACTATGGTCGTTCAACATCTCGAAAAAATTGTCCAAAACCCAATTTAAATATTAAAACAATGTACGAGTTATACAAAGTTAAATATCCGGATACCCAAATTTCGTACAACACATATAAGCACATTTTTCATACAGAACACAAACTACGATTTGGTTTCCCAAGAAGTGATACTTGCAAAGTTTGTGACAAGTATTTTATTGATATGATTGCCGCTGAAAATACGGAACGATTTGAAAATATTCAAAAATTGGCGACAGCTCGTCACGAGCAAGCAGATAAAGAATATGCGCAACTTCGAGATGATTCCAACGCTGGCAAAAATTCACAAAATACCGTAGTCATATGTGTCGATATGCAGCAAGTGATTTTCACACCGAATCTCACACATTCTGATGTATTTTATCAGCGACAGTATTCCAATTATAATTTTGCTGTCCATAATATCTCAGAAAATACGGTCGATATGTACACATGGCACGAAACGATTGCTAAAAGAGGAGCTGCTGAAATAGCTTAATGTATTTGGAAACACATTACATCAAAATTCAGTATTCTAGAAACTGATCAAATTAGAAAATTGATTATATGGTCCGATAGATGTGTTGGACAAAATAACAACTGGACTATGATTGCTTTGTGCCACGGCCTTCTGATCAAATACTTTTCTGAAGTGAATCAAAAATTTCTTACTTCAGGGCACAGCTTTCTGCCATGCGACCGGGATTTTGCACTTCTCGAATAAAATTAAAAAACAATTCAACTTTATACACAGGCCGATGTGTGTCATATGATTCATTTTGCAAGGCCTTCGAATCCATTGCAGATTCATCAAATGGCTCTATATGAATTTAAAAACTTCGAGATGCTAGTCAAAAATTTATATAGAAATCCTCTGTGCAAAATAACTGCTGCAAAGTGGATACAAATTTCTAGATACGATCCAAGCACACTTAAAATGCGTAAGCAGCATAATACGTATAGCAGAAACATGGACTTCTTATAATTTGCGCTAAAAAAAAAACATAAATTATGCGAATTATACTTTGCCAATGCTCAGGAATGATACAATAAAAGTAAGTGATGAAAAGAAGTAGGACCTTCTGGCAATGGCGTCGTATTTACCAGAAAACTGTGCACAGTTTTATAAACAGTTGCCATGAAAGATAAACCAATACATATATTGATACTCTATACCATTTACTACATATCCGTTGTGAATTACATTTTGCGGAAATATCGTTTAAATTTATTTGAAACTATCTGACCCCGCAGCCGTTGTTCTGCGTTAAATTATGTGTTTTTAAATGAAAAGATAAAAAATCGTATTGTGTTGATAATCATTTATTTGCGAATTTTTTTAATATTTTTTCCAATGTAACGCAGCTTGATAAACAACATTTTTGGTTTCTGTTCCGGTGCGTAAATGTACAGAGAAGATGGTTTTCCAAATCGTGAGCACGCTACGGCCATGTGAAAAACATAGCATTTCCAAAATTATGCCTGACACAATGCGACTATCTTTAGGTGCTGTTGACTGTCATATCAAATTCAATTTTCACTGGAAACGGAATACGTTTGAACTGAAATGGCAAATCGTTAGAACTCAAAGGAATTCGTAGGATCAAGCATTCTGTCCCTTTGTACTCGATAGGTGCGTCACAATCAGTCGGGTTCCATTACACAGTTTCGGCGCATGAAGATTGGGAAACATAATAACGACAGATCCAACTTTGAGACGCAAATGATGCGGCAACATACCAAGCCTCTCAAAAGAATTTCAAAATTCCATGTGATAATTCATGGCTTCGTCTTCATTGCCAAGATGATCGATCGATTTGTATGGCCGCAAGACTCCCGAAATTTGACTCTGAATCTTCTAGTTTGAGTCAACAACATAGGTATTTGTGGCAGCTAACATTGCTCCGGCACTAAAGGAATCGTACTTACGATAATTTGGCCAATGTTCGTATAAACATTCGTGATGAGTCCATCTTTCGCGAATTGATAAACGGCATATGGGATTGATATCAAACCACCGGAAGTATCAACCGGTATTGGCCCATTTCCAATTCTTAGCGTATACGATGTAAAATGTCTTCGGCAATGTAATTTTTGGCCGTATCCTATAATTGACGCTAATTTGAAGGTTGATCATCGCGAAAAGTGTGCGAACTTCAATGGCACTCGAAGTAGCTATCGCATCGTCCATCGTTTGATTCCAGTGGTTATCATGTTCTAGCAACTGTAATTGCTGGCATGATTCTCAAAAAGTTGCACACGCCGTACCATTCACACTACGCAATGACTGAAATGAATTTTAACCGCATATATTAATCAATAGCAACTGAAGGTAGAAGCAATTGTCGTTTTTCGGGTGGATTGTGTAAATTCGTACTAAGAAATTAGTTGAGAACACACCTGGATGCCCGTTTACTGGTTGGCCTTGCTTTCTGCGTAAACATTTCTTCGACGATGCATTCTATGTATAATATCGAGGCATTTCCGAATAGAGGAAGTTCTCGCAAACGAATCACGGACGCAAGTTGAGAAAAAACTCGTCAATGTTAATGTCAATATTGTTGGAAGTGTTTCCGCTGGCTGTACTGTATTCTCTGGGTTGAAAACCACTCTTTAGCCTTTCTCCAAATGAACTGCGAGACGCACAACAGTCGGAAAACGTTTATGAATTGCAAAAGTAAATACAATCTCGATGAAATTTTCAGAGAATATTCTGTGTTGATCGGGAAAGGTTTAGAAATAAAAAAGCTGTATGTCTTTCATGAGGAAAAGTCGGAAAATTGAACAATTCTAAAAAGTTATTTTTTTCCATACAAATTTTTTTATTCAATTTTTTGTTTTGTTTTTCAATTATTTAAATCGTTCAAATTTGGCGTTTGCTTCAAAAATTTTTGAAAATTATTTGGTGAAAATGTTATGTGTGTTGCACACAAAGTGATCAATTACAGATTGAAATTTGTTACGATGCCATGAAGAGGTCGCGCTAATATCGGTCGGCGTTCTTTTTGACATCAACATACGTTAGCAGCCCAACGCACATGAACGAGTACTCCCAGGATGCGATTACATACGTGCGGTATTATGGATCGCGATCAATCAGAAAGCGGTCGTCACGATGTCATAGCAAGACTTTTCAAGCAACATCTTCGATGGACATTATCTTGAAGCAACGCATATATGGTGCTGTTAGATGCTAGATGTACTCTGTTGAGTGGCAAAAGAGAGGTTTGCCGTACGCACACATTCTTCTTTGGATGGTGGAAGGTGGTTACACCAGATCAAATTGATGAAATCATTCAATCATGCGGCAATTCCTGATGCAAAGGAAGATCCAGTATTATACGAAGTGATGAAAACCAATAAGGTTCATAGATCTTGCGGACACCACAATCCCACTTCGGTTTGTATGTCTGTCAATAAATGCACGAAACAGTATCCACGTACTTTTCCTTCGGAAACACAAACTAGAAATGATGGATATCCACCCTATCGTCGTCGCTCACCAGACGACAATGGCAGAACATTTAGCATTCAATTTAGAGGCGTGAGAATCGAAGTTGACAACACATGGATCGTACCATATTCGCCACTGTTGTCTAATTCACATTCAAAAGTCATGTCAATGCAGTTTAGTGCAATCGATAAAATACGTTTGTAATTATGTCACCATAGGATGCAACATGTCGATTATTGGTCTTGAACGGTACGGTCGATACCTGTACTGCAATAAAGCGCTTTGTAGGATATTTACTTTTGCAATTCATAAACGTTTTCCGACTGTTGTGCGTCTCGCAGTTCATTTAGAGATTGACCAAATAGTCTATTTCAACCCAGAGAATATAACGGGTGATTTTTTTGAGGTTAGGATTTTCATGCATTAGTATTTGACAGATCACGTGGGATTTCAGACATGGTGTCAAAGAGAAAGATGCTCAGTATTCTTTGACATTTCATCATGAATAGACTTACTAACGAGCAACGCTTGCAAATCATTGAATTTTATTACCAAAATCAGTGTTCGGTTCGAAATGTGTTTCGCGCTTTAATTTTGTTCAGCGATGAGGCTCATTTCTGGTTGAATGGCTACGTAAATAAGCAAAATTGCCGCATTTGGGGTGAAGAGCAACCAGAAGCCGTTCAAGAACTGCCCATGCATCCCGAAAAATGCACTGTTTGGTGTGGTTTGTACGCTGGTGGAATCATTGGACCGTATTTTTTCAAAGATGCTGTTGGACGCAACGTTACGGTGAATGGCGATCGCTATCGTTCGATGCTAACAAACTTTTTGTTGCCAAAAATGGAAGAACTGAACTTGGTTGACATGTGGTTTCAACAAGATGGCGCTACATGCCACACAGCTCGCGATTCTATGGCCATTTTGAGGGAAAACTTCGGACAACAATTCATCTCAAGAAATGGACCCGTAAGTTGGCCACCAAGATCATGCGATTTAACGCCTTTAGACTATTTTTTGTGGGGCTACGTCAAGTCTAAAGTCTACAGAAATAAGCCAGCAACTATTCCAGCTTTGGAAGACAACATTTCCGAAGAAATTCGGGCTATTCCGGCCGAAATGCTCGAAAAAGTTGCCCAAAATTGGACTTTCCGAATGGACCACCTAAGACGCAGCCGCGGTCAACATTTAAATGAAATTATCTTCAAAAAGTAAATGTCATGAACCTCTAACGTTTCAAATAAAGAACCGATGAGATTTTGCAAATTTTATGCGTTTTTTTTTTAAAAAAGTTATCAAGCTCTTAAAAAATCACCCTATAGTACAGCCAGTGGAAACACCGCCAACAACAAAATTAACTTTTACGAGTTTATTCTCAACTTTCGTCAGTGAACCGTTTGCGAGAACTTCCTCTATTCGAAAATGTCATGATATTATACATAGAATGCATCGTCAAAGAAATATTTACGCAGAAAGCAAGGCCAACCAGTAGATGGACATCCAGGTGTGTTCTCAGCGAATGTATTAGAACGAATTTACACAATCCACCCGAAAAACGACAATTGCTTCTATCTTCAGTTGCTATTGATTAATGTACGCGGTTAAAATTCATTTCAATCATTGCGTACTGTGAATGGTACGGTGTCTGCAACTTTTTGAGAATCATGCCAGCAATTACAATTGCTAGAAGATAATAATTACAGGAATCAAACGATGGACGATGCGATAGCTACTTCGAATGCCACTGAAGTTCGCACACTTTTCGCGAAGATTAGCCTTCAAATCTTACGATTCCTTAAGTGCACGCGCAACGATAGCTGCCAAATTACCGATGTTCTTGACTTAAACTGGAAGATTCAAAGTCAAATTTCGGGAGACTTGCAGTCATACAAATCGATCGATCGTCTTGACAATGAAGACGACACCGTGAATTATGCAGAGGAATTTCTAAATTCTTTGGATAGGCTTGGTATGCCAGCGCATCATCTGCGTCTCAAAGTTGGATCTGTAGTTATGATGTTTCGCAATCTGATTGTCTCGCACCTATCAAATATAAGGAGCAGAATGCTACGAATTCTAACGATTTGCCATTTCAGTTCAAACGTATTCCGTTTTCAATGAAAGTTGAATTTGAGATGACGATCAACAGGATAGTCGTATATTGGGTGGCACACAGCCAGATATACGTGGCGTGCTGACGAGTTAGAAAACCGTCTTCTTTGTACATATACGCACCGGAACAGAAACCAAAAATGTTATTTATTTATTTATTATTTGTAAAATAATAATACAATTATTATTATACATTAAATATAAGGAGCACTAGCTACAGAGGCTTTCAGCTCACGGCTTAATTATAAAAGACTTAGATAATAAAGATGGAACCTTCCATGTATTAAATATTTACAAGCAATATGTTTTTATGTACTAAAAATTATATGTTATAAATAAATTTAAAAAGGAAGGATAACTTAAATATATTTCTTTAACTTTGTATGAGATAGGAATTCACAAATTTTAGTGATGTTTACAATAGATGTTATTTTTAATAAATCAAGAGCTTTATTATTCTGAAGTATACTGGTCCTTGCTGAATTGAAGAAGGGGAATTCATCCAGTAGATGTGTTATGGTTAAGGACGACGAGTTACAATATAGGCAGGATGAAATACGGTTTCCATTTAATAAAGGGGAATGCGTTAATGAAGTATGACCAAGACGAAGTCGAACAAAGGCTTTTATATCTTGACAACGGCCTGATGGCGGATAAGTAGGTTTTTTCCCCTCTTGGTTGCAGATGGCGTAGTGGTGTTGCACATTCTTCCAAGCATTAACTTTTATGGCTTTTTGTTTTGAAGCAATTAAATGGTTTATATCATTTTTTTCGATATAGTTGAAAACAATCAATGGCTGTTTTGCCGCCAATTTGGCGTTTTGATCGGCCCACTCGTTTCCGGTAATACCGGCGCACATAGGTTTCTGCTAGTGCATACTGCGGCTAAAAATATAAGGAGTTGTCGCAGGACAATGACATTTGGTACATCATTGTTTTGGATTCCAATCAAGAAAAAAATGAAAAAATTTTTTTAAAAAATTTTATTTTACGCCCACCTCCCATATAAGGTGAAACTTAATTTTTGACCTAGAGCACTGATTTTTGGTACATAGCATTTTTATGACATTATATATGTTGGTGTTAAATTTCAATAATATCCGCCCACTTTTACGCCCACCTCCCATACAACGAAATTCTCTTTTATCAAGTCTCTTTTAGCAACTTTTTTACATCTTCGTGACATTCTGACATTGTTTTTTTCAAGGGGGGCAATTTGGGGCAGCTGATTTTTTTTTTATCGTTTAGCTGAGACTTCAGGCTTTAATTCGGTATATGTATGTCGACAGCGGTAGACAGCGCTAAAAAGATGCACCACTTTGAATTTGAAGAACATTGAAATTTTGACGTCCAAATTATGTTGTTCCACAAAATGTTTTATGCATTATTTTTTTCAATGGATTTTGATGCAATTTTTTTCTTTGATACATATTATAAATGAAAAATAGTAACAAAGTTGAATTTCAATAGTTGTTTTATTCTATCAATGATTTGACTTTTGAGTAAATTTTTTGCTAATTTTGATGTTCTCTACATTCACCAACTTTGGGTATTTCTGGACAAAAAACTAATGCAGATAGAATCCTAATACTTTGGGAAAATAATGTATAAATAGTTGGTAACAAAGTGTGAAATTTTCATTCAAATCAGACAACATGAAATTTTTGAATTTCGGCCACAGATATCCCAATGTGCGGCGTGTCCAGGGATCCACATAACTTTTATGTTTGTGTTCCCAATTAGTATGTTTCTAATTTTCGCAATGAGGTATGATTTGTTGGATGTATTTAGGAGAGCTGTGATTGTAGACTTGCTATCAGTACATATTAATGTTTTTAAGTTAGAGGTTTGTATTAGGGATAGCGCATTATAGATTGCTGCTGCCTCTGCGGTGTATACTGAGCTGTAATTGGGCAGGTGACCAGCTTTTAACGTATTTCCACCGTTATCAACAATAGCAAAAGACGTGTAGAAGTCGGCCTTCGAAGCGTCAGTAAAAATGAGTTTCCAATCTACGTAGTGTTATACAATGAGCTCTTTGAACAAACTTTGATATACCCTGGAGTTGGTGTTCTTTTTATGATGTTTTTGGAGATGTAGCTCGAACGAAGAATCTTTGAGTAGCCATGATGGGGCAAAAGAGATTGACTTTTTTTCCGGTGTAGTTGTAATATCTAGATCCTTGGCTAATTTAATGCATTTAGAAATAGTGGAAGAAGTATTGGAGTACGTATCGTCGGTCCATTTGGCTTTTACTATACCATACAAAAGCTTATTATTACATAATAGTAGTTTTGGAATAAGCTTTTGCGAAGTATGTAAAACTCTTTCCTCAATGGATGGAAGTCCGGCTTCCGTTAATATGAACTTTATTGGTGATGTTGAGAATGCCCGAATACTTCTTCTGACAGCTGCATGATATGGTGCAACGATTTGCTTTACGTTGCTTTTAGCGCAATTGCCGTACATAGGGAGACCATAATCAATCTTAGATAAAACTAAAGCTCTTGTAATATTGATGAGAGAAGAAATGTGAATTAAACAGTATTTTGATGATAGATACTTAATTATATTAAGCCTAGAAATTAGTTGCTTACGTAGATTTGTACAATGTTCCTTAAAAGTAAGTCTCTTATCGAATATTAAACCTAGGAATTTAAGACTAGTAGTATTTACAATATTTACATTATTATAACTTAGATTGAAATTATTACATTTGTGTTTTCTACAAATATGGAATAGTTTGCATTTATTTATAGAAATATTCGCACCTGAACAATTGGACCAATTTGAAATATCAGTAAGGATTTTTAAGAAAGTATTTTTTACAGTATTTAGATTATTTTGTTTGGAGAAGATCAGCACATCATCAGCATAAATAATATGCGAAATGAGTTTTATTTAGAGATTATCGTACTGATTTCGTTAAATGCGATTACAAATAGTATGACAGACAATGGTGATCCTTGTGGGATTCCATTGTACATATTGTACGTGTTCGAGAAAGTGTTGTTGATTTTAGTCATGAATTTCCGATTGGTTAGGAAAGATTTAATAAAGTAAAATATTATTTCACCAATTTGCCACTTCTCAAGCTGTCGTAGAATAACATGAGAACCAACTCTGTCGAAAGCTTTTTCGAAATCCAAACTGAGAGTGGATATGTGGTTTCTTTTCGATAAAGCAGTTTTGGCGAAATCATCAAAATAGAGTAAAGCATCCATAGTGCCTTGCCCTGCCTTGAATGCCACTTGGTTTTGACTGAGAAGGTTTTTATTTAATGCGAACCACGAGATTCGTTTTGATATGATTTTTTCTAGTAGTTTGCCCATGCAACAGAGTAGTGATATTGGCCTGTAACCAAGAACATCGGTAGACACTACATTGGATTTGGGAATTGCTACTATCACCGCATTTTTCCAGCTTTGAGGGTAGACACCTTGACACAAAATATTGTTGTACAATTTGATAATTCTATTTTTGAGACTTAAAGGACAGTTTTTTAGCATGGGATATGAAATCCTGTCTGCACCGGGAGTCTTGCCTGACATTGAAGATAAAGTGAAATCGAATTCTGCGATGGTTATGTCTGATTCGATAATAGATGGAGGTGAGTGATCTTTACTGTACCTTCGTCTGAGAAGTGCATTTTTGTTTGATACAAACGAGTGGTGGAAGTTTGAATCGTTCGAATAATCGGACCAAACAGAGGCGAAATGATTAGCTATGTCTTTTGAGTCGAAAATTGGGCCATTTGGAGTGTTTATACATTTAAGATTCACTTGCGAATAGGAGCCTGAGAGCATTTTTATGTCGGCCCATAATTTTTTGGGATTTGTTAGCGGAGTGATAGCTTCGGTAAGTTTCTGTAAGCAAGCTCTCTTGGCTTCTTTCATATTTTTCCGAAACACTGCATTGGCTTTTTTGTATTTTATTAGATTATCAATAGAGCGAATTCTTTTGTAGATTGACCAAAGTGATTGTTTTTCTTCTCTAAGTTTAGATAACTCCGTCGACCAATAAGGCACATGATTTTTGAAACTTTTTTTACCCGTTTGGGGGATAGAGAGGTGAGCAGAAGTTTTGATTATTTTGGTAATCGTAGCTGTTTCTTTATTTATATTATTGTCTATGGGTTTTGCAGCAGAAAGATTTTCGCAGAAATGCTGAAATTTCGACCAATTTGCCTTGTCCAACAGAAATTTTGGCTTAGCCGACCCTTTACAGGAAAAGGGGGTTGATAAGTGAGTTATAATGGGGAAGTGGTCGCTGTTATATAGCTCAGTTAGAGTTTGGCTGTTAAGTTTGGGGGCGATAGCAGAAGAACAAATGACCAGGTCTACATTCGTGAACGAATTATGTGTAGAAAAATGAGTAGGAGAACCGTCGTTTAAAATTGTCAAGTTTTCCGCTAATACAAGGTCTTCTATGATTTTACCTCTTTGGTTAGTACATGTGGAACCCCAAAGGGGGCTCCAGGCATTGAAATCGCCAAGTATAAGTAGGGGTGTTTGGATAGGTCCGATTATATCTCGTAGTTCTTTGATATTAAAGTTTTGGTGTGGTGGAATGTAAATTGTTAGGATGGTTAATTTAAATCCAATAAATATTTCTACTGCTATTGTAGAAATATTAAAACATGTAGGGAGAAGTTTGTGTGGGAAATCTTTTTTTATTAGTGTAGCAACACCTTGTTTGCTAGTATGATTTTGTGTTAAGTTGGAAAAATAGGCAGCGTATTGTTTGGGTACAGTAGCTGCGGAATTAAATGAAAGGTGTGTTTCTTGTAGTGATATAACACTTGGAGAATGTTCTTTTATGAGTAATTCTAGGTCGGTGTAATTGTTGTAGAATCCGTTCATATTCCATTGGAGAAATTTGAACATTTCTTAGAAATGAGAGAATTGAGAAAGAAGTGGGGAATAATTATGAGATTTATTGTTTTTCATCGTCAGAAGAGATAATTTCATGAGGTGCGGTAATGTCTGTATAAGTATGTAGAGAGAGATTGATATTGTCTGTAGAGAGAGGGAGAGTTAGGAAGTTAAGAGAATCTGTTGTGGATATTTTAGGAGTGGGTGGTATGCTTATTTTGGTTGGGATTGTTTTTGTTTGGGTAAGCGTTAGGTTAGGTAGGTTTTTTGTTGTTTCTTTTGTAGTTACATTTGTTGAGTTTAGATGGTTATTAATTACGAAATTATTTTTGTTTTCTTTCATGGCTTGTTTTAGTTGTGGAAGAGGATAAGATGTTGGGGTTTTTAGTGCAGTGTCAATGGAGAGTGATAGGGGAGGAGATGATGAGGGGTGGGGAAACACGTTTGTTATTTGCTTATTTGTGTTTTCTTTTGTAACAGATGCGAAAGAAGTGTTAGCGGGGGTCGGGGGTAATTGTTGTTTGTAGAGCCTTAGTGCTTCTCGCATTGAGCATTTGTTTTCAGTTTTTATTTTTAGAATATTTTTGGATTGTAGGTATTTAGGACAGGAGCGTGAAGAGGAAGAGGAGATCGCCTGAGCAATTTGCACATTTGAGGAGGGAAATTACACATATCGCAGACTGGGTTGTTGTTGCAAGGTTTCGTTGTGTGGCCTAGAAGCTGGCAACTTTTACACCTCATGGGGTTAGGGAAATATGCTCTAATCCGCAATGTGCGCCATGAGACTTCTATTTTTTCTGGAAGTTTGTAGAGGTCAAATGAAAGAAGTACCACTCCACTAGGTCTTTGTTTGCCTTCTAGATTTTTAGTGAATTTATAGACGGAAGTAACGCCCTGATCTTTTAAATTGTCAACAATTTCTTCTTCTGAAATGTCGTTTAGGAATGGGGCGTAAATTGTGCCCTTAGAGCAATTCAGATTGTCATGTAATTTCACTTTAATCTCACAAATTCCATTAAGTTTCTTTATTGTTAGAAATTTTTCGGCGATCTTCCGATTTTTAACGAGTAAGAGTAGATTTCCATCACGTAATTCGGTGATGGATAAAATTTCCTTACTTATTGATTCCAAGCTTTTTTGCACAGCGAAACAAGAGTATTTGGAAAGTGTTTTATTCGAATCTACTGCAGATACTAGAACAAACTTTGGGCAATCTTTTTTTATTTGAGGCAGTTCTGGAAAATTGTCAAGTGGTTTGTATGCTAGTTTTTTCCTTTTGGGGTTGGGGCTAGAGGCAAGCAAAGCAAACCTATTTTCCCCGAGGTTAGGAGGCCCTGGGGCCATAATAAATCAAATTTTCACTAATATGCACTGCTTTTTACGCGAGTAACCGTTCGATCAAGGTAAAATGAAAACACGTGTACTTATATGCAAGATGAATATGCGAATAAAGCGTAAAGCACAAAAGAAAAACCGAGATTAGAAAACACGTCCGCTCAATGAGAGAGATAGTCGAAGACTGAGCCAAAAATGTTGTTTATTAAACTTCGTTACATTGAAAAAATATTTAGAAAAATCGCAAATAAATGATTATCAACACAATATGATTTTTTGTCTTTTATTTCAAAACACATAATTTCACGCAGGACAACGGCTGCGGGGTCAGCTAATTAAAAATAAATATCTATTTATAGATTGAACATACATACATACATACATACATATTGTATGTACATAAACAGTCACATGTATTCACAAGCTATGCGCATCCAATAAAAATAAAAATGCATGGGGACACAAATCATAAATTTACAGATGAGATAACATTAAAATATCATAAGCAATATGCTACAATACATACATACTGAACAAGAGGATACAAAATTTATTTTATTATAAATTTTGTTTTTAATACGCTTTTATTAGCTTCACTTGTATGTATGTATGTATGTATGTATGTATGTATGTTTGTAACTTTTTTAAGTGGTACTGAAACGTAGAATATTTGAGAGACACTGTAGGAAGGCGACAGTAAGTTTAAGCAGCTCACCAAAAATATGCAACATCTATATAAAACTAGTTTTGGCGACATTTGAGTAGCATATGTATATACTGAAATATACATATCTGTGGACATTTGACAAAATAACTTCTCTCGAAATAAGACAATTTTCCAGGATTTTTATCATATGTATGAATTTTCAAGGCGCGTTTTTCTGTCTTATCGCCATTGTCCTAGGACCGTTAGTTCAAAAATTATGGAGTCATCAAAACAACTTCTTTCGTAATTTTTCAAATTTTCGGGGTGACAAAAGAGCTTGTCTCGAATAAGTTGGAATTTCAAACGTAAAATCATAACGTACATTTATCAAAAAGCTTGTCTCTATACATCGTCTGAGTAAAATCAGAAATTGGCGTTTGACAAAATAACTTCTTTCGATTGAAGTTCTTTTGTCAAATGCATATATAAAAAAAATGCTTTTCAAGTCAAGATAAGATAAAAGAAAGGGTTTTTTTTGCACAAATCAAATTTGACAAAACAGCTTGTATGAGGTAAGTTGATTTTCAGTAAGAAAAAGCATTTGACAATAAGTCTTATTTATTTGATTTATATTTATCTAGAAATGTAAAATATTTAATTTAAATCAATTGATTGGAAAACGCGTCTTTATTGATGTGCATCCAGTTTAAATTGACTTCGTCCTTTTATAGTAAGAGGTATTTCTACTGCAAAGCTTTAAACATGTTTTTTCGCTCTCCTGTAAAATTTGCTTTTTTGAAAGAGGTTGTTGTCAAATGTCCACAGATATGTATATCCTTAAAGAAAGTATACTTTATATAGCTACATATACTTACATATGTACATATATATTTATATATTGAAAGAATCTATTTTTTTTTTCTATGAGTATCTGAACCACTGAAGAATTCTCGATTGAGAAAGCTTTAAGGATTTATCCTACTAACGACCAATTTGTTATACATAATGAAAAAGTTCTGAAGAGCTTTCAAGATAAAGGGACTGTTATTTATACGATTAAAGCACAAGACCAACTCATTGACGCTACACGAAATTTAGGTAATAAGGACTTAAATACTGTAATACCGAATGATATCAATAAAACAGGAGGTCTTCCTAATGTATTAAAAATATTCGTTGGAGCAAAAATGATGTTAAGGTCGAATATTGACGTGTCAAAAGGCTTAGTAAATGGTAATATGGGGTTTATTACAGAAACTATCTGGCCAAATTTTCGCAGGGACCAAGTATATGCAGAAGACATCCCATCAGTACGTATTAATTTCGGCTCAGATGGTGAACACGTAATTAAGCCAATAACGATACAATTTCCAGCAAAATACAGCTATGGAGTCGCTGAGAGACGAATGTTGCCAATAATACTGAGTTGAGCGTCGACCGTTCATAAGATGCAAGGTTGTACAGTAGATCATGCAGTAATTTATCTGGGCTCTCGACTTTTTGCTGCTGGACAAGCTTATGTAGCACTTAGTCGTTGTAGATCTTTGGACGGAATTCGAATTGAAGAAAGTTGACAGCTAAAACCCCATGTAACAGTGAAGCTTTAGAAGAAATGATTCGATTAAGAAATAATAATTCGTAAAGTCGTAAATAGAACTTGGTCGCAAATAATATAATATAACAATTAGTCAATGAAAGGTTACGAGTAGATATTAAATGCTGTCTAGTTATCGATTTACTTAACCAATACTACATGTCATAGTTCATATTTTATCAAATTTGGGGTTTCTCACATCAAACTAAAAAATTAAAAATAAATATAGTTTAAAAAAACTAAAAAACACGCTTTTAAAGCATATCAAACTAAAAAGTGAAAAATAATTCTTTGTATTAACTAACAATAATAATGAAGGAAAAATTCCTGCATTACTGTGAGAAAAGCGTGGGGTGCTTTGTGACATATTTTTCATATATCGAGCATTCCACGCTATTTTCACAATAATGCAGGAATTTTTCCTTCATTATTATTGTTAGTTAATACAAAGAATTATTTTTCACTTTTTAGATTGATATGCATTAAAAGCGTGTTTTTTAGTTTTTTTTTAAACTATATTTATTATTTATATAATAACGAAATTATAAAATTAAATATTATAATAGTCCAATCATTTAAGCTTAAATTAGGTAAGAATCTCGGAATTCGATATACCCATTCATATGTCTGTAAATACTTGTATCCACAGCAGCGTTGTCCACGGCCTATGCGCACAATAGCGCACGGACAGTGCTAGACACCTCACACCAACATGTCGCGACAAGTGTCTGTGAAAGCACGATTGTGCTACTGTATTCAACTTCGTAGGCAAGCAAAGCAAAATTTTGCGATCAGTTGACGCTAGAATAACCAACACAAGCATAACGTGCACACAGTCACGTTGGACAACACTGATCTACAGGCACAAGAATAAGTTTTATGAAAAAAAATGTTAACAAGCGGGGCGCCGAGACTGCAATGCCGAAGATGATTTGACGGTGCTGGTGATCGAATTTCCGCGCATCGATATCAAAATGTAGAAATCACGGTGAAATAGGTTATGTATCGACGCGGCAGTGCCTATGGGAAACTTGGTAGCGAAAGTTGACGTGCGAATGTAAATGTGCACACTGTGTCAAACGAATTGTGTGTCCTATTAGGGTGTCCGTTATTTCCAAAATTTATTTTTGAGTCGAAAGCGCCCTCAAAATTTTGAGTAAATGCCCTAAAAAAAATTATGAAACCCATATGAGCTCTTAACATTGATAATAACCCGTGCCGCAACGACGTTTTATTTCCGATTTAAATAACATGATTTATATTGATTGTTTCTTGCCGAAAATATCGCATTTTCACTATTTTATAATATCAGAAAATTAAGTGTTAAATATCCTGACACAACGCAACCTTGCTCAATATGAATCTAACGCAACCTTGTCTGCGAAGATGTTCGAGCAGCAAGCGAAGCGGTGACAATCGGCGATCGTTTGTTCGTTTCTTTCGCCGTTAATCAACAGCAACTGAAGATAGAAGCAATTGTCGTTTTTCGGGTGGATTGTGTAAATTCGTTCTAATGCATTAGCTGAGAACACACCTGGATGTCCATTTACTGGTTGGCCTTGCTTTCTGTGTAAATATTTCTTTGACGATGCATTCTATGTATAATATCATGACATTTTCGAATAGAGGAAGTTCTCGCAAACGGTTCACTGACGAAAGTTGAGAATAAACTCGTAAAAGTTAATTTTGTTGCTGGCGGTGTTTCCACTGGCTGTACTATATTCTCTGGGTTGAAATAGACTCTTTGGTCAATCTCTAAATTAACTGCGAGACGCACAACAGTCGGAAAACTTTCATGAATTGCAAAAGTAAATATCTTACAAAGCGCTTTATTGCAATTCACCTATCGACCATATCGTTCAAGACCAATAACCGACATGTTGCTTGCTATGATGACATAATTACAAACGTATTTTATCGATTGCACTAAACTGCATTGACATGACTTTTGAATGTGAATTAGACAACAGTGGCGAATATGGTACGATCCATGTGTTGTCAACTTCGATTCTCACGCCTCTAAATTGAATGCTAAATGGTCTGCCATTGTCGTCTGGTGAGCGACGCCGTTAGGGTGGATATCCATCATTTCTAGTTTGTGTTTCCGAAGGAAAAGTACGTGGATACTGTTTCGTGCATTTATTGACAGACATACAAACCGAAGTGGGATTGTGGTGTCCGCAAGATCTATGAACCTTATTGGTTTTCATCACTTCGTATAATACTGGATCTTCCTTTGCATCAGGAATTGCCGCATGATTGAATGATTTCATCAATTTGATCTGGTGTAACCACCTTCCACCATCCAAAGAAGAATGTGTGCGTACGGCAAACCTCTCTTTTGCCACTCAACAGAGTACATCTAGCATCTAACAGCACCATATATGCGTTGCTTCAAGATAATGTCCATCGAAGATGTTGCTTGAAAAGTCTTGCTATGACATCGTGACGACCGCTTTCTGATTGATCGCGATCCATAATACCGCACGTATGTAATCGCATCCTGGGAGTACTCGTTCATGTGCGTTGGGCTGCTAACGTATGTTGATGTCAAAAAGAACGCCGACCGATATTAGCGCGACCTCTTCATGGCATCGTAACAAATTTCAATCTGTAATTGATCACCAAATAATTTTCAAAAATTTTTGAAGCAAACGCCAAATTTGAACGATTTAAATAATTGAAAAACAAAACAAAAAATTGAATAAAAAAATTTGTATGGAAAAAAATAACTTTTTAGAATTGTTCAATTTTCCGACTTTTCCTCATGAAAGACATACAGCTTTTTTATTTCTAAACCTTTCCCGATCAACACAGAATATTCTCTGAAAATTTCATCGAGATTGGTTCAGTCGTTCCCTTGGCCTTACTAATAAACAAACATTCATTCGTTTGTATGGAAAAAAGAAAAGGGCTGTTTTTAGGGGGTTTCTGGCAATTATTCGAATTTTTCTTGCCGTAAAAACCATCCTTGAACCTCAACGAACATTTAGAAAAAAGAATTGGCAAAATTGGTCCAGGCGTTTTTGAGTTATGCGCTTACCAACACATTTTGCAATTCATTTTAATATACATATGTATAAAGATAGTATTTCAGCTTTGCTGATAAGTAAGCATGTTCAATGATATTTGAACAAGTAGTATGAGGTAAACCCGGTTAGGCTTTGTTCATAATTTTAAAATTCTTAATTTATTCTTTAAAATCAATATCGCCCCGCAGAGTAATCACCTTTGTTAAAATCTGTTTTCAGAATAGCCTTCAATGTCGTAGCGACTCACGTTTAATCAAATCAATCATTAATTGAGGCATGTTCGCGAATAACGTTGTAAGCGACAGATTTAGAAATGTTCAGTAAATGAAATAAACGTTTAAAGCTTAAAGTTTTATCTATTTCGGATTTTTTTTTAATTTTTTCAATAGTAATCTGTCTATTTAGAATGAATAAATTGAAATAAAAATTAATAAAATAGTTAAACTAATAAAAAAAAACGAAATTAAACTCTTTAAATGGGAAAACGTTTTATATCCAAAATTAAATGGATGTTAACACGTTATTCCACTATGCATAACATATGTATAGTAGGATGGCGTTTGAAACGTTTTTCCGTCAACGTATTTGGAAAGTAAAGGTTTCAAAACCAAAAAAATTGTATTTCAGTAATACAAACAAACAAAGAAGGTTATAAACAAAACGAAAAATCTTTTATTTCAAATAAATTTAAACGATATTTCCGCAAAATGTAATTCACAACGGATATGTAGTAAATAGTATAGAGTATCAATATATGTATTGGTTTATCTTTCATGGCAACTGTTTATAAAACTGTGCACAGTTTTCTGGTAAATACGACGCCATTGCCAGAAGGTCCTACTTCTTTTCATCACTTACTTTTATTGTATCATTCCTGAGCATTGGCAAAGTATAATTCGCATAATTTATGTTTTTTTTTTAGCGCAAATTATAAGAAGTCCATGTTTCTGCTATACGTATTATGCTGCTTACGCATTTTAAGTGTGCTTGGATCGTATCTAGAAATTTGTATCCACTTTGCAGCAGTTATTTTGCACAGAGGATTTCTATATAAATTTTTGACTAGCATCTCGAAGTTTTTAAATTCATATAGAGCCATTTGATGAATCTGCAATGGATTCGAAGGCCTTGCAAAATGAATCATATGACACACATCGGCCTGTGTATAAAGTTGAACTGTTTTTTTCTTTTTTTCGATAAGTGCAAAATCCCGGTCGCATGGCAGAAAGCTGTTCCCTGAAGTAAGAAATTTTTCATTCACTTCAGAAAAGTATTTGATCAGAAGGCTGTGGCACAAAGCAATCATAGTCCAGTTGTTATTTTGTCCAACACATCTATCGGACCATATAATCAATTTTCTAATTTGATCAGTTTCTAGAATACTGAATTTTGATGTAATGTGTTTCCAAATACATTAAGCTATTTCAGCAGCTCCTCTTTTAGCAATCGTTTCGTGCCATGTGTACATATCGACCGTATTTTCTGAGATATTATGGACAGAAAAATTATAATTGGAATACTGTCGCTGATAAAATACATCAGAATGTGTGAGATTCGGTGTGAAAATCACTTGCTGCATATCGACACATATGACTACGGTATTTTGTGAATTTTTGCCAGCGTTGGAATCATCTCGAAGTTGCGCATATGCTTTATCTGCTTGCTCGTGATGAGCTGCCGCCAATTTTTGAATATTTTCAAATCGTTCCGTATTTTCAGCGGCAATCATATCAATAAAATACTTGTCACAAACTTTGCAAGTATCACTTCTTGGGAAACCAAATCGTAGTTTGTGTTCTGTATGAAAAATGTGCTTATATGTGTTGTACGAAATTTGGGTATCCGGATATTTAACTTTGTATAACTCGTACATTGTTTTAATATTTAAATTGGGGTTAAGACAATTTTTTCGAGATGTTGAACGACCATAGTGACTTTCTTGGCTGGGAAAGCTTACTATGTGTTCATTAACGTTCAGTTTTTCCTGTTCTATGATTTTGTGGGGACGATTTTCATGTTTTCCTCGCTGATGACCAATGTTTTTCCCATATTTTACTTTTTCAACCAAAACTGAACTCTGCGCTGCGTTATCTTCATATTTTAAAATAAAAAGTAAAGTAAAAATCAACGAAAAACAACAACAAGAAAATTTTTACCTGAAATGTGTGACAAAACATTTTTTTGCACACTCTCTCTCTTTTTCCGTTTGAAAGCCCCTCTTCAACACTTCTTCATTTAGGCTCGCTCAATTCAAGAAGTGAGGATAGAAATAAACATTGCTCGTTATAATTTTTGCTATAAAAGTTATCAAAATGGTTCTTCATTTGTTCATTATCAAGTTTTGCACAATAGAAATTACAATGGCAATCAAACATCTATTACAAAATAGTTCAAAATGTATATGAAATAAAAATTATGTACTTAAAACGTTTTTCCACTATACCTGCTTTGGGACATTTTTTGCTGGTATAACTTGTTTTTTTCTATTAATATAAGATTGCCCACTATTTCATAGCTTTTTGTTATTGAAATATTTTCAATTTTGGAGCCTCTAACACACTTATCAAGCACACGAGAACACTCAGTTTTTGCCATTGTACACACAATAAATAAGTCACTTGAAACGTTATTCCACTGAGTGCTTGTATTAAAATGCGACTTGAATACGACCAAGTGCAATAGTATGCCTAATTTTGATTTGGATTGATAAAAGAGAGCCATTATAACAGTAATCTGCAAAAAAACCGGTTTTGAAAAAATTGTCGCTTACAACGTTATTCGCGAACATGCTTCAATTATCTGATTATGGTTTCTCCGGAGCAGTTGTTTCACTTTGCTGAATAGCTAGAAGCTACATCAGGCGGAATACGGTGGTTGCGGCTCGATATATTTCAAATGATAAAAAAAAATTTATGGTGATCAATGCCTATCCCGTAGTAATGTGCTATCCACTATCCATGAGTGGTTTAAGCGATTTCAAGAAGGTTGTGAGGACCTCTGTGACGATCAGAAGTCGGGCCGGCCAAAATCAGTAATTACACAAAACAACATTGAAAAAGTGCAGGAATTTATTTGCGTTACATGTAAATGGAGTTAAATATCACGAAAGACTCCATTCATCGCATTTTTATAGATAAATTGGGTCTATGGAAGGTGTGCTCCAAGTTTATTCCGCACAAATTGACTGAAAAGTCGTCTTCAGAAGTCAAAAATAAAGACAATGTGGATTTGTTTTTACGATTCCGAGGGCATTGTACACCGAGATTTCATGTTTTACCTTGGTGTTATTAAGCGTCTTTTGTCGCGCATTCGTCGTGCTCGACCACAATACCGTGAGGCAGGGTCCTGGCGCCTGTTACACGATAACGCGCCGTGTCATCGGTCGACGCTTGTCACTGATTTTTTGACAAAAAACTCCATATTACCCATTAATCACTTACCCTACTCACCTGATCTGGCACCCTGTGATTTTTATCTATGTATTTGGAAAACTCCATTTGCCCATGAAAGGATACTGGTTTCAGGACATTTCAGCTATCCAAAAGGCGACATTCCGATATTCTCAAGAGCATTCCGAAATGAAACACTAATTTGAAATGCTAATTGACCGGACTAAACGCTGTATCCAAGCACAAGGAAACTACTTTGAATAAATAAATATAACTTTTGAAAAATATTAATTTTTTGTTGTTTTTTTTAACAGTCCTCTTTCTTTGGCGACAGACCTTGTAAAACGCTTAAGCCAACGATTTTTCCACTCCTCAGGCAGTTATAATGCTTCTCATGAATATGGGATCGGAATTCGCACGATAAAGCTTGTCCAAAGACATCTGTTTACGGTGCTATTTTTGAAAGAAAGTCAGCCTTATCGAGACGAGTTGACCGTCAGCCTTTTCCAATATTCGCAACGATTCCGCACTCGAGGTGCACAGACTGCTGCTCTAAACAATGGTTGACAGATCGTACTTAGCAAAATAAATATTTTTTAAATATTATTTACCCAGGGAATTTAATTACAACTTCCGGGTGCTTTTTTGTCACAATGTATATATATATAACCCTATATCGATCTCGATTTGTTTTAGCTGATGCGTACATGAACAAATATTACACTCAGTAGCAACTTGTTGCAAGTGTACAATTAAATTATATGCGCCTAAAGGTATGCCATGCCAATAATCTTAATCATCAATAATCCTAATAACATTTGGCAAAGCAATTTCTTATTTTTAGGAATTTAAATTCTCTATATGTTTGAATCGTGCAGTCGAACTACGTATGCTCCTTGTAAAGCAATGCCAAGAAATATTAATAATCCTGCAATTGCAATCCCTGACTTAACCTCCTACTTTTTAGAAACCTTGTTCAATCACTAGATACAAACAGTATAATGTCGTTTCCCGTAAATCCAGCTTAAGCATATATTTTGACGAACAATACCATTGCCCTCAAGTTTAGCCTTTACCTCTTTTTTTATATTTTTTGCCATGGAAAAACAATCTATAGATCCACATATACATATGTATATACTTACTTCACATGACCACTTTTATCCCTTAATTAAGTGAACACACACCAGTGGTTGAAGTATCCTGCAACACTTAAATTAATCTATAAAGGTACGCGAGAGGCTCTAAAATAATCAACGGGCCACAAGGAAAATATGAGGGTGTAGAGAAGAATAGTGAGAAAGTGAAAAGTGGATTAAGGAGTGATGTGGAATATTGTCCTGACCTTAATTTGTACAGGTACAGGTTGTACAGGTGAGTCTAGTTGGTTTGTCTAAATATTTTTTTTCGAGTTGACGTTCGACATTAGCAGAAAATCCGATTTTAAGTTTTGCGATGTAGAGTGGTAAAAGTGGGTTAATATACGCAATTGAATTATCTTAGTCATGACAAAATAAGTTTTTTTTATTTATTTTTAGCTTAAACGGAACGTTACTCACTTGAAACCATTGAATTGAGTCTTGTTTTAACTCCGACAGATTTCTTGTGTGGAAAAGAAGGTCTATGAACAATTTTTAAATTGTTTATTTATTATATACTTGTATTTCACAATTGCTATTGGTTGACATGTTAATAAAAGAAATTAAAAGTTTCATTTCTGCATAGTTCAGAATTAATAACACCGGCTAGCAGCTGCATTTGCTTTCATGGGTAAAAATGGAAAGTTCAATAAAAGCAGTACACAAAAAGTTTATATAAAAATAGTTTATTAATGATTAATTTACAATTCTTCTTACAATAAACATATTTAATTCCAAATCTTTAAAAATAAACAATTTACAGACACAATACGACTAATTATTTCAAGTTTTGCATTGCTATACTGAAAAGTGTCTGGCCATAAACATTTATGCACCTTTTAAAGTCTTACTTAGTTCCCATTATGTTTGTTTATTGCAAATGTACAAAAAAAAAAAAAGGAAAAAAAAAATTATACTTATATGTACGTCTGTCTGTAAGAATGCAAAATTTCCATGGAGTAGTATACATATACTCAAGATCTAGTATATATCCACATGTGACCCTGCACATAGAAACCCGGCTAGTGTGTCAAAATGTCGATTATCGAACTGCGAACAGCGATCACCGACAGCCAAAACAATGAGCGTTCGATTACCATGACAACACTCAGACGGATCCATTCTGCTAACATAATAACGAACAAGGAGGAAGAGGGAGAGAGAACACGTGCTTCACATCTTTCAACGCCTCTGGTGAAAAACCCTGTTTTGACGCATTAGCCGAGTTCCTATGTGCAGGGTCGCTTATACACAATATATAGTAGAAATGGCTTAAATGCATTGAATTTTATTTAAAAAAAAATTTTTACTATCAATTTTTTTATGATGTTTTTATTGATATCTTAAGAATACAAAAAAAAATTTTACAAAAAATATTAAAAATTAAAAAAATTAGAAGGGGGGAGAGACAGGTGTAAAAAAATGGCGCATCCTGGTGACATTGATCCTGACTCTCCTGGTGGTCTGAAAAAAAAAAATTAAAAGAAATTCTTAATTAGCAAGGATGCTGTTATAGTCCCTACCTCAGGGAACACGAAAATTTTTTTGAAAAATGGCGACTGCCTGAAAATAAAAATCATTTTTTACGCTTTGTTTTTGAAATTCCTCAATTTTTTTTAAATATTAAAAACAAAGGATTAAGGATTATATAAATATAAAGAATAAAGGATTATATAAAGGTTCACGAAAAATTTCAAGTAAATCGGTTGTATAGAACTTGAGATAATGCCGGTACCGTGTGGAAAAAAGTAGTTTCGAGAAAAACGCGTTTAAAAAAGTGAGTCTACCTACCTACCGGGCTAGGTACTGCGTCACTAAAGTAACTGTAGCTCTTAAAATAATTCTCATTTTTAAAAATCCTTTCGAGGATATGTTTTTGAGGGTATAAACTCTAAATACATAAAAAAATTGGATTTTTCAAAATTCTTGAGTAGAATACCCCCTTAAAGGAAGATACTTCCATGTGGCAAAACCAGAAAGCGACACCAAGAGTATTGAATACTTTATTAAGGTGATGTTTTAGATAAAGATAAATAAAGAAGTCATCCAACTAAAGTCATGTTGTAAAATATTTGCTAACGCTTCCCGTAAAGGGAAATTAAAGACTGATATATTAACAGTTTTTAAAGGGAACACATATTCAGCTTACCTGCAGTTGATCTGTATTGAAGTAAATCCTGCTTTCAGTTTAAACGAATTCTGCCCTTTTTCGGTTATAAAATTTGTTTTTAGATTACAAGTTTAAAATGCATATAGAACAATTTGTTATATAAAAAAATTGTGCTACAGTGATTCGTTTTCAATAATAAAATAAAAGTTTTTTAGAAATTCACTTTTGATTACAGTCCAAATCTATGGGTATGCAATATGGTAAAATTTTTTGGTATCCTGTGCATTTTTTGCCAAATTTATTTCAAGACTATTACAATAATGAATTTTTTAATTTATCAATGTTATTGTAAGCAAAAAAACATACTAAAATTTCTATGTAGACAAATATATGTAAATATACTGCAAAAGTAAAACATTTATTCGGTTAGGTCATTGTATTTTTCTAACAAACTCCAATTTGTATAAAATTTGTTTGAATAACATATGGCATTGAAATATTAAAAAAACTTTTGTATGGCAAAAGTAAACAAATTATTTTAGTTTTTTAGGGTAGAACTACATATATTTTAAAGAGTTTATAAAAGAACATTAAAAAATTACTATGGCATTTGCCTTGATATATTTCTATGTTCTATATATGTCTGCGTACTAGCTCATGTGTATGTAATACATTTTAAATAGTAAGCCCAGCAGATCAATTTACATTGATTTGGTTTTGTGCGTTTAAAATGTATTTTTGCTCATCGTTGTTGATGGTTGACTTCGAATAGCTTCGATAAACTTATAATGATTAATCACTTAATTTATAAAAATACTAATCATCCCCTGATTGTCATAACTTTATGAGTTCTTCCGCAAACTTAATTATTGTTGTAACTTCTATTATTGATCACTTAATATTATCGCTTTCATATGTTTTTTCATGGTTGCGCTAATAGCAGTAAAATGGCTTCTTTTAACATTGCTAAAAATCGTTACATTTTTTTAAATAAATTTTCTTAATATATTTTAAGTTATAATTATTATTATGATTATTTAGTTAATTTCTCTTCTACTAAGATATTCAATTCGAGAGCTGAATTAAATTTGCATTATCTTAATAGAGTTCTAGTAACAATTTTCATATATTTTAGCAAACAATATAATCTGACTGTATTCTGAAGAATTATATACAAGTATATCTTCTTCTTCTTAATTGGCGTAGACACCGCTTACGCGATTATAGCCGAGTTAACAACCGCGCGCGGTCCTTCTCCACTTGGTCCTTCCAACGGAGTGGAGGTCTTCCTCTTCCTCTGCTTCCCCCGGCGGGTACTGCGTCGAATACTTTCAGTGCAGGAGTGTTTTTGTAATGGTTTCGGTTGCAGCTGTACGTAAGGAGTTTGAAATGCCGTCCCACAGTTCCCTTATACCGAGTTGTTGACGAGTGCTCTCAGAGAGCAGGAGATCAAGCCGACTAGAAAATCGTTCGGCTGTCTGTTGTGATTGCAGCTTCTCGACGTCGAACCTTCCTTGTGTTTGTTGGCTGCAACAAGATAGTGGTCCGTATCGATGTTAGGACCTCGGAGCGCACGCACATCTAAAACACTGGAGATGTGTCCTCCGTCTATCACAACATGATCGATCTGGTTGAAGAATTTTCGATTCGGAGACAGCCAGGCGGCTTGCTGAATTTTCTTATGCTGGAATCTAGTACTACAGATAACCATTTTTCGGGCCCCGACTAAGTCGATCAGCCTCAACCCATTTGGGATGTTTCCTCGTGGAGGCTGAATTTACCGACCGTAGTGCCAAAGATACCTCCTTTGCCCACCCTGGCGTTAAAGTCGCCAAGCACGATTTTGACATCGTGGCGGGGGCATCTCTCATAAGTGCGCTCCAAGCACTCATAAAGGGCATCTTTGGTCACATCGTCCTTCTCTTCCGTCGGGGCGTGGGCGCAAATCAGCGATATGTTGAAGAACCTCGCTTAGATGCGGATTGTGGCTAGATTCACCGGAGTGAATGATGGTAATCGGCGACGGAGTCTCTCTCCCACCACGAATCCCACACCAAATTTGCGCTTTTTAATATGGGCACTGTAGTAAATGCCACAAGGACCTACTCGTCTCTGTTCTTGTGCCGTCCATCGCATTTCTTGGACGACGGTGATGTCAGCCTTTGTTTTTACGAGGACATCAACCAGCTAGGCGGCGGCACCTTCCCAATTAAGGGACCGGACATTCCTGGTGCATGCCCTCAATTCGCAGTCCTTATCAAAAGGGGGGTCTCTCATCCGAGGCTGTTTTTTCCTTTTCATTGGGGGTGTTTTTTACTTGGCGGGTCCCAAACCCAGCGCACAACCCTATGCAGGGGATGTTTCGCCTTCTCACTTTAGCTCGCCTTCAAACGGTTGTTCTTAGGCTACCCAGATGATACTTGGTCAAAGACCGGATGTCGTGAGCTGCTTGAGTCATATGTAAAAGAATCGTTTCTGGCCACTCCCAAGTGAATGGCGATCAGAGCGCTTTCCTCACTTGCGTGAACTTCTACACATGACTCCATCCTCCAAGTACAAGTATATCATTCACATATAATTTTCGCGCAATGCCTAATATTTCAAGCGATATTAAGTAGTTGCAAAGTATTTATATCCGCACAAAATCTAACGAATGCTGCGAATATTATTTACCTTAAAAAACCGTACACTTTTTACTACTAAGTGAATAAAAAGTAGTTATCACTTAATCTACTTTTTAATATCGAATGCTATTATAATAAATTTTTGCTTTTAGAGCAATAATATCACGAGAGTGAATCCAAAGAACAAACAGGAAAGAAACATACACATAAATGTGCGGAGAAATTGCTGCACTCATATATGTAAGTATAACATACTTCAGGCAAAACAAATGTCACTTTAGAGAGCGCATTAATAACAGCGATTCAGGACAAGTACTTGACTACAAGTTTACTCCTTGCTTCTGTGGGGCTTTTAACGATTTCAACACAGACACACACACAAAAATATGTTTTACCTACACTTACTTTGTTTAATCCGTTTTCTGTACCTTTTGCCAACTTTATTATGGAAAAATTAAATTGTATTGTTTATTTAGGCATCCGACACTATGACTTAACCTTATTATTCAAAAATTCTTCTTTACTACTATGTGAGAACAAATGAAGATAAACATTGGCTTTCATTAAGGTAACTCACGTAAAATAACACTAGCCGACAATGTTTGCTCTGAAATAAAATTATATATTTTGGTTCCTGTTAGTATGTATATCATTAGAAAAATAATAAAAAAAATCCTTAGGTCCAATTACGATAATATTATTGAAGTTATACTTCTTATACGAGTTCGGAAAAGGTTGCGATAGATTCAGGTTGCGCAACCTTGCTCAATATGAATCTACGCAACCTTGTTCGAGTAGCAAGCGAAGCGGTGACAATCGGCGATCGTTTGTTCGTTTCTTTCGGCACAGCACGGCTTTTCTACCAAATTTGTCATTTCCATATATGGGCTTATGAAAAAATGTTTTGTACCTATTCACCTGATCTTCACTTGAAGGCGGTTTTGTTACATAATGGTAACGAACTTCCATCTGTACCTCTAGCGTATGGAGTCCATATCAACGAACCCTATGAAAATATCAAACCTCTACTACCAAAAATACAGTAGGCAAAACATTCTTGGAAACTTGGTTCTGATTTAAAAGTACTCGTAGTTGGGATGTTACTAGGTATGCAAGCTGGTTACACAAAATTTTGCTGTGTTATGTGCGAATGGGATAGCAGAGCTCGAAGCAAACACTATATCCAAAAAGAGTGGCCTAGAAGAACAGACTATGTACCTAATCAGAAAAGTGTGTCCAATCTTCGTCTTATTGAACCCGAGAATATTGTATTGCCACCCCTTCATATACAATTAGGCTTAATGAAAAATTTTGTAAAAGCAATGGATAAAACGGGAGAAGGTTTTCAATACCTTAAAAGTATATTTCCGAGACTTAGTGATGCGAAATTAAAAGAAGGGATTTTTGTGGGACCAGACATACGACGAGTTATAAAGGATCAAAACTTTGTCTCTAAACTAAACACGCTAGAAAAAAAAGCATGGCTTTCATTTGTTGAGGTTGTAAAAAATTTTTTGGGTAACACCAAATCACCCGATTATGAAGAACTCATATCAAGCCTATTGACGGATTTTCAGGCTTTAGGGTGTAACATGTCCCTGAAAATACATTTCCTACATTCGCACTTGGATTTCTTTCCTCCCAATTTAGGTGCAGTCAGTGATGAACATGGGGAGAGATTTCACCAAGACATATTGAGTATGGAGAAAAGGTATCAAGGCAAATGGACTCCTAGCATGCTGGCAGACTATTGCTGGATATGTTTACGTGATAATCCTGACTACCAATACAGCAGAAGTTCAAAAAAGTACAAGAAAATATAAATTGAGGGATAAAAATTTGTAATATTCAATATATTTTTTGCAAAAACTTTACTTTTATTTTTCTCTTAACCTGGACCTAGCAATTTTTTTTTTATATTCAAATTATATATGTACCTTATCAAAGCAACATAAAAAAACAAGTTTGGTTTCAGAGCAGAAAAAAAATGTCAAAATTGTCGGCTAGTGTAATTAATATATACGGACTAAAGTTAACCGAATATTTGAAAATTCTAATATGTTTGTGATCTTTATATCTAAAAAGTACGAGCAACGTTGTTAGTCCGCGATGGTGTCCTAAACTCCTGGGCCAATTTCAGCAAAAATTAGCGCAGTGTGTCCAGTTCGAACCAACTTAGAATTCACAAATAAAAAATTCTGTGAAAGCTCTATTAAATGGGCGCTCTATTAAGTGGGCATTTCCATTAACCATGTTCCACAATTTGTTGATGTTTATTAAGTGCAATCTATGAACTGGACAGAAAGGCTGGTAACTAGAATTTAGAAATCAGCCTTAAATTGGTTATTTTTCCCAATGAAATTTATTTGGATCAACATAATCAAAATTAAACCTCAAGTACAATCTCTTCGATTTGTATATCGACAAAAACGTTTTTTCTTTATTCGTAATTGAAATATTAACTGTATTGAATAGTTTATTATATGAATAATAATATGAAATGTATAAATTTTTTTATACATTTTTGAATGAATACCTTTTTGACATACAGAGATACTGAGATTATCTTCGAATTTCAACTATATGATTGGCCAATATTTTCGGTAAAAAGTCAATTGTAGGTACAGAGGATCACATATTCGGTAACTGGGTGCTTGAACAGTTCTGATTCGATTTTGATAATTTGTAAGCTTAACCCTAACTTGGTCACTATTTACATATGTAAATATTTGATTTTTAAGATAGTTATTACTTTCACATTTTCAGTCCTATAGAATTACGATTCGGACTCAGTGACTATTTTTTGATGTTTTTCCTGTGAATAGAAAAAAATAAAGTTAATTTACCGTAACTTTTTTCAATTTTCCCATTTTTTCTTCGTAATCGGGCACTATTTACATATGTAAATATTTTTTGTTTTTGCGTTTTTAAAACAATACAATTTATTTATTTACTAAATTATGTGCTTATAAATAAGAAAAATAAGGAATACATAAGAAATTGAAAATTTAGTTTTTTATACATAGATTGCATTTTGTTTGCACTTTGCTGTGTTCGATGCAAACCGGTTTTTTGCACTGGCCACAAACTTTGCGTGTTGAACGCTTCCTATTGCCTTCTTCTTGATAGCACGTATAGCAAGCACCTTTTATTTTCGAATGTCCACGATCATCTTCGTCTGGGACAAAATCATAATTCCTTTCGCTATGCAATGCATGAATAGGTACACCAACAATGCACTCAATTGCACTCTTTGTTGGAAAATATGAAATGACACGAGGAATCTGGGATCTTTTCAAAATTGTTGGCATACAAAGTTGTTCTGCTAATTGCTGCAAAAACAAACGACGTCCACCTGTTTTGATGAATAGTACAAATATAAAACGTTCCTATTTACTACAAATGTTATGAAAAATAATTACCATTCCGGGATACAAATTGTGATGGAAAATTTTCTGTATATATTATATAGGTCGCAAGTGCTGAAATGTCCAGAATATTATAAAATAGAGCAAGTGGCCAACGATGTGTTTTGCGTTTTGTGGAATACTGCCGTATCATATGATCCATTACGTCAACACCTCCTTTCGTCTCGTTGTAAAATAAAATAACGTTGGGTTTTTGCTTTATACCCGAGATGGTGTCGTCACGTTGAAAGTTAAACAACGGCTTTGTTCTTTTTGGGAACATAGGAGCAAATTGTCTTGTTTTCTCCATATCCAAATATGCTCGAATGTTCCAACCTTTGCGGGGAGGGCTTGAACTCCGAGGGCAAGCATGCTTTGTTTTTTTTTCATGGTTCCAACCAAAGACAATTTCCAGCTTGCAAGGGCATCTGCAAGTGGAAGACTTGTAAACTTGGTTCGGCCTCTAAAAGGAAAGAGCTGTTCATCTACAGTTATATTTTCGCGTGGTCTGTAGTTTTGGCGCAAATTGGCGTTAGGCATTTCGAAAATTTCGGAAATTGGTGCAGCTTTGTCTGTTAAAGATCGCTGCTCTCTAGTATTTTGTTGATCAAAACGAATAAATCTTAAAATTAGTTTGAAACGTTTCGCTGACATAGCTGCCCGATACAAAGGAAATGCATTTTTTTGCCAAAGTGCTTCAAGTCTCTCATTGCTGGCATTATGACTACCAATAGCTATTAGTATACCATAGAATGTGTTAAGCTCCTCTTCTGATACATCTTCCCAAATATATTTTCTAAAGATGATGTCAAACATATTTCTGCATGCGGATAGAAAGGCCATAATAATTATAATGTTAACTTACCTTGTACTGCTAGCGCTTTCACTCGCTTCTAGTTTTTCGTACTCAGCCTTGCCTCTTTTGTTCGTATTTCGGCAAACAATTGTCTGTATTGTCGGATGCATTATAGCGTGAAATGTGTCAAATATGCTCATACTTTTAGGCTTTGGATTGGGACCTATAAAACGACTTTCACGGAATATGTTTTGTTGCCAAAAGCGCTGAAATCCAGGCGGGCTTCTTTTCCATTTGGTCCCGTCTTTACCAAGAAAATAGCTTTCTTCATCAATGGTTGGCATATCTACTGCTTCCATTTCATCATCAGACTCCAAATCATTTTCCGAGTCACCTCCGTGACCCAGTTCCACTGGATGTGCCACCATTTCTGTATCAGAAGCATTGTCATTTAATTCGTTAACTTCTAATTGCATATCATCTTCATCAGGTACAGCACTCAGCACTCAGCATTGTCCGTTATCATTTCCCCATCCTCTATTTCATTAACCAGATTTTCAAAATACTTTGTTTGCATATCATATGGAAGCCTGAGATATTTTAAACATACGTAGATTTAGTTATATCATAAAATACTTACCGGGACACTGATGAAGGACTCAACACTTTAAATTTACTATTATTGTTAGTTGCCATTTTCACTAAACACCTGTTGCTCAATGCATACACAATTTCAAAATGACACGCTTCAAAAGTTTAACAACCGAATTCAGTAGTACATATGTATTTGCAAAAAAACTATTACCGTTATTCCAAACATAGAATGCAAAAAACACACAAAATTTACTCTAAAAGAGACACTTTTGTTTTGAATAAAATAGCATGTGTCCAGCAAGACAAATATTATTCTTAAAAGTTACTCTCTTTCTCTCTCTAATTATTAGATTTTTACGGAATATCAACTTCTCTCTAAAATAACATATAAAAATGTACGCATTTACAAATGTAAATAGTGCCCGAAATCGTAGTAAAAAGTTGGTGCCCAAGTTAGGGTTAAGCACCTAAAAGTGGGCTGTGCCGCCATCGTCGTCCATATTTAATATAGGCTACTTAATATAGTTTTTAACAAAACCGTTATATTTGCCACTACCAAATTTTAATTTCAAAACTTGGTTGTTTAATGGGATATGAAATAAGAGGTTTGTAAAAGTTGTTTCACGTATAGATGCTTCCCCCAATGTAACCCGGTATGTCACCTTTGTGATCCGATTTCGCCCATTTGCAGTACCAGTCCTGCTTGGATGCCAAGGACAATGTGCATCAAGTTCCATAAAGCTATTTCAATATTTACTCAAGTTATCGCATGAAAAGACGGATAGATAGTAAGTCACTCGTAATATGAATCTTGATCATTTATCTATATATATAACTTCATATCTAACTCGATTAGCTTAAGGTGATAACAAAACTACTATACTATGTAGCTACCACTTGCAAGAGTAGAAAAATCGACCCGCTCTAATACATATGTATATTGCTGCACTCCTACAATGTACTTGCGGCAGATAATGAATGTCACTTCGGTAACCGCAGTAATAACAGCGATTGTCGACAGGTGTTAGGTTGTAAGTTTTGTTTCCACCTCGTTTGCGTTCTTAGTGATCCACCAGTACTTATAGATTTATTCGTATGTATGAACCTACTTGAACGACGCTTAGGTTATATTACATTTTTGTTGACTTAAACTTTTCTTTCACGTTTTGCTACCTTTAATTTACCTTCGTATACTTTCTTGTAAGAATTGAAATTTTAGTGCTTACTTTACGAATTGCTATTACTTATAACGGGGTGATTTTTTGAGGTTAGGATTTCATGCATTAGTATTTGACAGATCACGTGGGATTTCAGACATGGTGTCAAAGAGAAAGATGCTCAGTATGCTTTGACATTTCATCATGAATAGACTTACTAACGAGCAACGCTTGCAAATCATTGAATTTTATTACCAAAATCAGTGTTCGGTTCGAAATGTGTTTATCGACAAATTTTGTTCAGCGATGAGGCTCATTTCTGGTTGAATGGCTACGTAAATAAGCAAAATTGCCGCATTTGGGGTGAAGAGCAACCAGAAGCCGTTCAAGAACTGCCCATGCATCCCGAAAAATGCACTGTTTGGTGTGGTTTGTACGCTGGTGGAATCATTGGACCGTATTTTTTCAAAGATGCTGTTGGACGCAACGTTACGGTGAATGGCGATCGCTATCGTTCGATGCTAACAAACTTTTTTGTTGCCAAAAATGGAAGAACTGAACTTGGTTGACATGTGGTTTCAACAAGATGGCGCTACATGCCACACAGCTCGCGATTCTATGGCCATTTTGAGGGAAAACTTCGGACAACAATTCATCTCAAGAAATGGACCCGTAAGTTGGCCACCAAGATCATGCGATTTAACGCCTTTAGACTATTTTTTGTGGGGCTACGTCAAGTCTAAAGTCTACAGAAATAAGCCAGCAACTATTCCAGCTTTGGAAGACAACATTTCCGAAGAAATTCGGGCTATTCCGGCCGAAATGCTCGAAAAAGTTGCCCAAAATTGGACTTTCCGAATGGACCACCTAAGACGCAGTCGCGGTCAACATTTAAATGAAATTATCTTCAAAAAAGTAAATGTCATGAACCAATCTAACGTTTCAAATAAAGAACCGATGAGATTTTGCAAAATTTTATGCGTTTTTTTTTTTAAAAAAAGTTATCAAGCTCTTAAAAAATCACCCTTTATATGCTTAGTTGACATAAAAGTTGGGAGTAAAGACAATATGAGAGATATAAAAATGAATAAATTGAATCAAAGGGTCAAAAGGTGTAAAAATGCTATGAATAAACTTAATAACTTCTGATCGTTTGATGGCGTAGTGTGTCGTGTATATGTAGTTGTTATGTGTTGCAATTCATTGTGTTGGTATGAGTGATTGGTTATGTGTGTAGTATCTTTTACCTTGCAAGTCGGCACGAAGCCGCCTTCTCGAATGATATTAGCTCCAAAGGAAGTCATGCGAAAGAAGTTATTGTATTCAAGGATGTGTTGAAGAAAATGACTGGAATTAGGATCACTTCCATCGAACAATGGTTTCAGTGGCTGTGGTGGTGTAAGTAATGGATCCAGTTTGACTTTTCCACTTGCGCTGCACAATCCAGCCGTTTCTCTTTTGTACTTTAACGCATTGCAATATCGGCATATAGTAGTCATTGGTCCAATATCCAAATTTTTATCATCACTGTAGTTCGCAGTGAGACCATATTGGAATGCCTAGCGATTGTATGATGTCAATGATATTCGTGTCCTCACGCGTTGTCTCAATCGGGCATTTTCTCTTATTATATTTTGTCTTCTTTCGCTTAAGTTCTGTGAATACACTTGTTGGTGGCTTGCATGTCTTGTGCGGCGGCCGATGTTCGCACGTCGTCCTCTAAGCATTTTGGACTATGGACAGTGTGGTGAATTTAACCTCAAATGCACGATCCACATAATTTACACAGTTCAACTTACCACCTTAAAGACAAATGCCTGCTGTTGAAATTGAATAAAAATTTGCACAATACACGTGATTGATTTGATGGTTTCGAATAACTTATTTTTTTTATATCTTTTTCACAATTTCACAGTCAACACAATATCGGTTTGTCACATGAAATCAACTGAGCAGAGAACAATGAGTAGCTGTCAAACAATGTATCACGCACCGGCGCCATCTACTTAAAATATTGGTTTGTAGTACATTCCATGTATCAGAGATGGCGCTGTATGTAAAAAAAGATTTTCCCGCTTTTCGGTTGAAATTTTTCCTGAATTTTCTTTGCTATAAACCTCACGGAGCCCGAGACCTTTCCAACGGATGCAAAGCCGTGCAAATCGGTTCATGCGTTCTGGAGTTATAGCGTCAGGAAGGAAAACCCGACTTATTTTTATATAGTAGGAGATTGCATAAAAAATTACATCAACAAGTTTACCCGTGACCTGTTTCAACGCACTTTATTATAATCAATAACCTTCTTCTTATGGAATAAGACAAACAATTCTATATTTACACAAATTTTACCAAAATATAATTCAGGTTAGGATTTAACGGCTATCGTTCAGAAAATCGTTGTATCCTTCTAGATTTATGAATCTCATTGGCCTCTCTGAAATAAAATCGACTTAGATGAAATCCTAGTTCTATTTTTAGTATTTAAAAGCAACCAATATGGGCGCTACTAGATATTCGGCGTATCGATGTTTATTGCTTTGTGTGTAACACTACGCAACGAAGGCCAAATCATTAACAATAGTATCGAAGTTAATACAGGGTGGGCCAAAAGAAACCAAGGGGTGTAAAAGTTTAATAACTTTTTCGTTAATTAATTTTTTTTTATTTTTTCTTTCAGATTATATGTATAGACAACACTTGGAGAATTTATAATGGGGAGCTACACAACGTCTAAATTTTGCAGTTAAATTTCAAGAGTTGACCAGAAATGAAATTAACTTTATTTAAAATTTGATTATGAGTGATGAAGCTCATTTTCATTTGAATGGCTTTGTTAACAAGCAGAACTGTAGGTTCTGGGGTTCTCAAAATCCAAGAGCCATTCATCAACGCCAATTACACCCCATCAGGTGTACAGTATGGTGTGGGATCACATCTGAAAATGTCATCGGGCCTTACTTCTTCGAGAATGAAAATGGAAGTGCTGTAACCGTAAATGGAGAGCGGTATCGGTTTATGATAGAACATTTTTTACGTCCACTTTTAAATCAAATTTTTTTTACACCCCTTGGTTTCTTTTGGCCCACCCTGTATCTGAGCGAATGTTTAGAGAAGCACTTACAAGGTGGGAGGATAGTGAGACGTAGAGGGGGAATAAAGAAATAGTAAAGTACACCATAAAGCAAGTTGCTTTGAAGGTGAATGCGCATGAGGAATTAAAATAAACAAATCGGAGTAATAAAAGGGTATGCGTGCTTAGGCGCTTCTTGTATTTATTTATTGCTTTAAACGTCTTGGATTTGATATTTGCTCATACGACATGGTGCACTATGCGAATTCAGTATATTTAAAAATAATATTATTTTAAAGTTTACGCTTTGTTAAAAAACTTAATTGCAAAAGATAAAAAAATGTAATATAAAATATTGGAGAAATAAAATGATTTAGACAATATTGATATTGGAAACAGAGACCTCATTTATGTTGAATCCTTTTTCCTTAGGGCAAAAACTAACATAACACTAACATTTTGGAAAGCTCATTTCACGCGCTAACACGTGTTTAATTTGATGTTTGATAGCGTCGCAAACATGGACCAAAATGAAGAGAAAATACGGCATATTTTACAGTACTACTACGATAAAGGCAAAAATGCAT
This sequence comes from Bactrocera dorsalis, assembly GCF_023373825.1. Classification (NCBI taxonomy): domain Eukaryota; kingdom Metazoa; phylum Arthropoda; class Insecta; order Diptera; family Tephritidae; genus Bactrocera; species Bactrocera dorsalis. Next base: position 38,839,054 of record NC_064303.1, read on the forward strand.
CTCAAGTCGCTAATAAAATTTGTGCAGTTTATGGACCCGATACAGTTTTCATTTCCACCGCACAACAATGGTTTCAACGTTTCCGTTCTGGTGTAGAGGTGGTCGAAAATGCGCCATGCTCCGGAAGGCCTGTCGTCGAAAATTGCGATAAAATCGCTGAATTGGTCGAAAGAGACCGGCATAGTAATCATCAAACCGTTATAAACCATTTGAAGAAGCTTGGAGTCACTAAGAAGCTCGATGTATGGGTGCCACACGAATTGATTCAATAAAAATACCGCAAGACTTTTTTGACAACCCAATATATATTAAAAATAATCAAGTTTAGTTGGATGGACTTTGGAGTTATTTTAAAATGTTTGTATAAGTGTGGAAAGCAGAGAAGATAGACAACAAAGTATTTGCGATTAAAAATTTTCACTACAAACGTGGTAAATATCTTGATTTCCTTCCACTCCACCGTGGAAGGTATCCCGTCTTATTTGGCTAAAAGCTGGGCATTCGCATAAATAATGTTAGAGCGATTCTCAATCGTCCGCGCATGTCCATGCCGTTTAATAGCGATTAAATCTCAAGGAAGCTTGACATAAGACACAAAAAAATAAATAAAACAATGAACACAAAATAAGGTTTTCAGATAAAACTGGTTGGTACGCATTCGTATTACAGGATTTGATATTCGCTGCAACTGCAAATGCAACGAGGACTATTCTCTGCGCAATGGCGACAATTGTTCAACAAGATACGTTTCCTTAGTTTCCTTTCTTAATTCGGTGGTATTTGGTTTTGCATTTGTTTTTGAAAAATTTTAAGGAAGTTAAAATTTTAAATAAAAAGAAAAAATTAAAAGCTTAATGACATACCTCAAGGTTATACATTAAAAACCTCAGATACATAGCAAATATACAAAGAAGAAATTAAACATATACTAAATTTTTAAAAGCAAATAAACGTATTTTTATTTGCAATAAAGATTTTTTTATTTAGTGTTATTTGCAGCAAATATATGCCAAAATTGATGAAAGAGATTGTGACTATGAGTATGGTTAGGACGATATCCAACCAATGTATAAAAGAGCTAAAGCACTGAGCGTTGTTATACTTTTACAATAGCTCTATAAAGTTACGTGTTATGTAAGGAAAGTGAGGAAAGTTCTCTGATTGCCATTCACTTGGGAGTGGCCAGAAACGATTTTTTACATGTGACTCAAGCAGCTCACGACTTCCGGTCTTTGACCAAGTATCCTCTGGGTAGCCTAAGAACATCCGTTTGAAGGCGAGCTAACGTGAGAAGGCGAAATATCCCATGCATAGGGTTGTGCGCTGGGCTTGGGACCCGCCACGTAAAAAAACACCCCCAGTGAATAGTCATAACCAGCCTCGGATGAGAGACCCCCCTTTTGATGACGACCATGGCCCCCGCAAAACTAATACGGCTGTGTAAACTGACGTTGAGCAGCACCAAAAGCTCCGTCAGGATCGAGAAGGACCTCTCCGAGCCGTTCGATACCAAACGAGGTTTCAGACAAGGCGATTCCCTATCGTGCGACTTTTTCAACCTGCTTCTGGAGAAAATAGTTCGAGCTGCAGAACTCAACAGAGAAGGTACCATCTTCTATAAGAGTGTACAACTGCTGGCGTACGCCGATGATATTGATATCATCGGCCTCAACACCCGCGCCGTTAGTTCTGCTTTCTCCAGACTGAACAAAGAAGCAACGCAAATGGGTCTGGCAGTGAACGAGGGCAAGACGAAATATCTCCTGTCATCAAACAAACAGTCGTCGCACTCGCGACTTGGCACTCACGTCACTGTTGACAGTCATAACTTTGAAGTTGTAGATAATTTCGTCTATCTTGGAACCAGCGTAAACACCACCAACAATGTCAGCCTAGAAATCCAACGCAGGATAACTCTTGCCAACAGGTGCTACTTCGGACTAAGTAGGCAATTGAGAAGCAAAGTCCTCTCTCGACAAACAAAAACCAAACTCTATAAGTCACTCATAATTCCCGTCCTGCTATATGGTGCAGAGGCCTGGACGATGTCAACAACAGATGAGTCGACGTTGCGAGTTTTCGAGAGAAAAGTTCTGCGAAAGATTTATGGTCCTTTGCGCGTTGGCCACGGCGAATATCGCATTCGATGGAACGATGAGCTGTACGAGATATACGACGACATTGACATAGTTCAGCGAATTAAAAGACAGCGGCTACGCTGGCTAGGTCATGTTGTCCGGATGGACGAAAACACTCCAGCTCTGAAAGTATTCGACGCAGTACCCGCCGCGGGAAGCAGAGGAAGAGGAAGACCTCCACTCCGTTGGAAGGACCAAGTGGAGAAGAACCTGGCCTCGCTTGGAATATCCAATTGGCGCCACGTAGCGAAAAGAAGAAACGACTGGCGCGCTGTTGTTGATTCGGTTATAATCGCATAAGCGGTGTCTACGCCAATTAAGAAGAAGAAGAAGTTAGCGCATCTATTCTGCTCTATATTTTGATCTGCCTCATTAAGATAAAAACGTCGTACAAAATATTTTGAAACAGGCAAACATGGGAGATGGATACATCGGCTCCTTCAACGGGATTTATTTTAAGGGAGGTATGCTACCGGTCGACTGTCATTACAAGAAGTCGGCCACCTGGCTAACGGAAATCACGCCAAAGCTGGAGAGTTGGAAGGGTCCGGCCCTGTGTGTAAATAGAGAAGAAGACATACCACAATTACACAACATGACGGTATTTTTTCCTCGGAGTGCGAATAAGACATATGTACGACTTCGCGCTTAGTTTAGTAAATAACCAAAGCGAGGGCTTAACTACTTCATCGTGGAAGGTGGTAGCGAGCAGCGTTGAGGGGTCAGGGTGGAACCTCAACATTACAGTAGACGATGAATCTTACAAATTCATAAAGTAGAAGGGATTCCGGCTGAACTTCCGATTCAGCAATGTTGTGATGCGGCCATGGATTCCCAAGGCAACGCCTACGGTGAGCCAGGAGCCTGTGACGGGGACGACCAAATTATTTACTCGATCCAAAGCCACCTCAGCTGTGCATAGTTTCCCAATGAGCAGGATGGTACGCTACCATCAACTCAAGAGCTCCTGGAAGGGCTGGGCATGCAGGTTGATGATGATGGCGGGGACGAGGACCTGTCTCTCATCAAGACGATATTAGGACTTCCAGCGCCGACATAGAAGTTGCCCAGGTGAACCTGCATCACGCGACGGCAGCCTCGGCTATCATCGCGAAGAGGTCCACCTCGGATAACCAGGGCATCCTTTTAATCCAGGGACCATGAGTGTATAGAGGAGAGGTAAGAGGCCTCAATTCGAGAAACAACATAGTAATCTGGGATCTCCCTAGCGAGGGACCCCGTTCTTGTGTAGTGGTTAGAACTGATATAGACTTTTTCTGTATTTCAGAGTTTGTAACGCAGGATCTAGTGGGGATACAGGTGAAGGACGTGGAAAGTTCAGACTTCGTCCTAGAATCCGCCTACTTTCCAGGAAAGACGGCCACAGAAAACCCCCATCGATTCTCAGTATGGTGGACTATTGAAGAGTGAATAAACGTCCCCTCACTCTGGGATGTGATGCCAACGCGCATCACACGGAATGGGGTAGCACGGACTGCAACGTGAGGGGTGAATCTCTTCTTGAATTCATAATTATCAATAATATAAGCATCGAAAATATGTGCTGTGAACCCACATTCGTTACCAGTTCTCGTAGGGAGGTCCTTTATACAGGGTAGGCCATTTAAAGTTGACCCATCTGGCAACGCTGTAACTTTTAACAGCGCTGACAAATCGGCTAATGTCATACCGCGTTAGAAGCGTCATTCGAAGACAATTTATACCATGGAACAGTACACTCCAAAAGTACGCGCATCAATTGTTCAGCTTTATATTCAAAATAACTTTTCAATTGTGTTAACTCAACGTGCGTTTCGCAAAAAAAATAAAGTGAAAAGTGCTCCAGTTAAGAACACAATTAAGTCTTTATACGCAAAATTTGTGAACACCGGTAATCTCAGTAATGCCAGTCATGCATCCAGACAACGCACAAGACATCGGACCGTATTTTTTCGAAGACGATGATGGAGCCACGACAACAGTCAATGGTGAGCGTTATCGAGCCATGATAACGGATTTTGTGATACCCATTATTCGCGAAAATGACATGGATAACTTCTGGTTTCAACAGGACGGGGCTACATGCCATACAGCTCGACCAACAATCAATTTATTGCGACCATTTTTCCCCGGGCGATTGATATCGAAAAATGGTGATGTTGACTGGCCACCGAGATCACCAGATTTGACGCCACCAGACTTTTATTTGTGGGGTTATTTGAAATCCAAGGTATACGCTAATAAGCCAAAGACCTTAGCTCAACTGAAAGCCAACATTCGACGTGAAACAGCCGCCATATCATCCGAAACATTGGCCAAAGTCATGGAAAATGTCGAAAAAAGAGTGCATTTAGCTGTCAAAGCTAAAGGTGCCCATTTACGCGATCTAATTTTTAAATATTAGCTGAAATAAATCCCCTTGGACCAAAATAAATTATTTTTGAAATGAACAAAAAACATTGTTTTCTTTTGTTCTTTTTTTTTAGAAACAAATGGGTCAACTTTAAATGGCCTACCCTGTATTACCTTTAGAAATAACAACATGATCGGTTTGATCTCGCAGTGCAGATGTCGAAAGAGCCCTCAATGTCAGATCATAGGATCATTCGATTTGTTCTGAAGGCAGAAGTCGAGAACCGAACTCCGATATTTATTCCTAGAAATATGAATTGGGATATTTTCAATGAGATTCTGGGGAAAAATATGAGCGGAGTGGGGCAGGCAGATGGTAGGTCCACTGCAACTGGACTGGAGAGCAGGCTGAGTACCATAAACTAGTCCATAAAGAACGCCTATCGTTGTGCCTGTCTACTTAAAGTGGCTACCAGGAAACATACCTGTCCCTGGTGGTCTAACAATCTCTCGGTTCTTAGGCATAGGATGCGCAGGCTCTTCAATAAATCCAAGCGCACGGGCAACTGGGAGTAATACAAGCAACACCTAACAATCTATAACAAAGAGATTGGGTTTGATAAATAGTTTTAGAAAATTCTGTGACAGCGTCTCCTCGACACCAGAGGCAGTCCGACTGCACAAGGCGTTGTCGAGAGGCAAGACGGACACGGTATTATCCATCAAAAGATAGGTGGGACCTATATGTCTAGCGCGGAGGAGAGGGAAGAGACACTCCTACAAGTGCTGTTTCCGGAGATGGTTCAGGCTTACCAAACTCCAGCATCGGTCATAAGCAGACCGGATCGTCTGGACTGGCTGACTGCAAAGAATCTGTTGACTGCAGACTCACATCCCTCGTGCTAAAGGGGGATGGAGAAAGTAGTAGATAACCAAATAAGATCGAAAGCGCTGAAAATCGCACCCCTACATGCCAGACAGCACTCGTACAGAGCGGGCAGACTAACACTGCTCTGTACAAACCCACATAAGAATTACAGGATTCGCTGGATAACGGCCAGGTTGTGATTTGCGCCTTCCTAGGCATTGAAAAGGCAAGAAAAGGAACGTACTAGTATGCAGATGGATAGAAGCCCTACTGCGTACTAGGGTAGCGGAAACAACGGTGGGGGAGAGCAAGATCCATCTTGGTATCACAAGGGGTTGCACACAGAGTGGAGTACCATCCTCTCTACTATGGAGCCTGGTAGTAGATGAGCTCCTTGAGTTGCTCACCAGCAATGGAATCCGCTGTAGAGGGTACGCGGACGACATTGTCATAATGGCGTGAGGTACATTTGAGAACACTCTCTGTGACATTGTTCAAGGGGGCTTAAATCTAGCAAAGAGATGGTGCAACACGGTAGGGCTATATATTAATCCGGCAAAAACTACCGTGATCGCTTTTACTAAGCGTAAATCTCTTCTGGTTTGAGACCCCTAGCAATTGGAGGCGGGGAGGAGGAGATGTCAGAGGAGGTAAAATTCCTTGGCCTCACTTTAGACTCATCCTTACAGTGGGGTAGGCATTTGGACTTAACGCTGTCCAAAGCAACAAAAGCACTCATGATATGCAGACGCCTGGCCGGCAGATCCTTGGGATGCAAGCCAAGTATTATTAGTAAGCTGTATACCATGATCGTAAGGCCTATTGTCACCTATGGAGCGGTTGCTTGGGTCGCCAAGGCAGCGCAGTCTTCGGTGGTCCGGAGACTATCAAAGCTGCAAAGGCTTGCCCGTGCCTGCGCTTCAAGGGGCAATGCGCACATGCAGCACGGTGGCACTGAAAGTCATACTGGAGCTCACACCGCAGCATCTGGTGATCAAAGATGTAGCAAAACATATGTTTCTGCTAATGTCAGACATAAAGTGGTACACTGACGGCTAAAAAATACCGTAAGGTATTGGTGCAGGTATTGCGGGACCGCGTACCAAGCTGTCTATACCAATGGGATGATCCCCAAGTATCTTTCAGGCTGAAGTTTTTGCTATATGTTAGTGCGTAGAAATCAACCTTCACCGCAACTATCGCGCATCGCCATTCTCAGAGATAGTCAAGCGGCACTAAAAGCGATCTCAGCATATGAGATCAAATCGCTTTTAGTAGAGGAATGCATAAAAAGGCTGAACCGGGTGCACCTAATCTGGGTGCCAGGGCATGAAGGGGTAGAAGGAAATGAGAGGGCTGACGAACTAGCCCGCTCTGCGGCAGCGTCCAAGATGATGGGACCAGAACCAAGCATCGCGGACGGATCCACACTCTTAAGGAGCTGCTCCGCATGGAAGAGAAAGCGGAGAGAGAACAGCACTGGCGGCAGGCAGCAGGTATGTGCCATGCCAAGCTGCTCCTAGTGGGGTATAACCTCTCCAGGCTCAAATAACTAATTAACCGCTCCCTCGTCGCACTCTACACAGGGAACTGCAAGCTCAAGAAGCACTTGTCCAACGTGGGCATAGTCTCCTGCGCCAACTGCAGGGAACAGGAATCACAAGCACACCTAATTCTGGATTGGACAGCAATTTGCAGAAGAAGGCTTAAGGCCCTGGATTCCAGGGATGACGTCACCTCAGTAGTATCCAGCAAATCCTTGTAACTATTCAGGCTGCTGGAACTTGGTGAATACATGTGATATAGGAGAGGGCAGAATAGACCCTAGGTCGCGGTGCAATACCTCACTAATAATCTATGTATCTATCTATGATATATGTATGTATATGCATACATGTACAAATGATCAGAATGACGACACAAGTTTAAATCCGGGTGACTGACTGACTATCCGTGCAAGACGTATCTTGAGAAAAAATTGAGATACCTAATGATACTAGGTAAGCGGATGCCTTAGTTAAAAAAAATGTCGAGCTCGTAGACGGGCGTAATTGGACCACAGCCACGCCCACAAAGCACCATTAACCAGAAACCTATAGAGTGCCATAAATAAGCACAAAATTATGATAAAAAACTGCAGTTTGGCACAAGGCATCGCAGTAGGAAAGAATATAATCGTGCTAAAATTTTTTAAAAAGTGGATATGACATCCCCTTTAATAGGTTTAATTTACATGTCTCTTAGACCACTAATTTTCGGAAGCTCCTGTACTGACGCTGTATTATCACAGTAGTAAAATGAGCCTAATCGAACTACACCACGCCTATTTCTTTATAGCAACATCTACGAGGTGTGTTCAAAAAGTATCGCGAATTTTGTGTTTTTTCAAAAATTATTTATTTATTCATGAATATCTATTATGTCCCCATCAAAGTAATCCCCATGAGATATTATACACTTGTGCTAACGGTTTTTCCAATCTTCGAAGCACTTCAAAAAATCATTTTTTTTATCTTCTTCAGCTCCTCCTTCGATGCCGTCTTTATCTCGTCAAGAGAAGCGTAACGTCGTCCTTTCATGGGCCTCTTCAGTTTAGGGAACAAGAAAAAGTCACAGGGGGCCAGATCTGGAGAATACGGTGGCTGCGGTATCATTAGTGTGTTGTTTTTGGCCAAAAAGTCGCGCACAAGAAACGATGTGTGTGAACAGGGGCGTTATCGTGGTGCAAAAGCCAATTTTTGTTCTTCCACAAATCCGGGCGTTTCTGGCGGATTGCTTCGCGCAAATTGCGCATAACTTGCAGGTAATATTCCTTATTGACCGTCCTTCCCTGTGGCAAGAACTCATGATGCACCACGCCCCTGCAATCGAAGAAAACTCACAGTTACGATTTGCGATACGTTTTGAACACACCTCGTAAAATTAATAAAATTGGTCAGAAACTTGACCTAGCCCCCATAATACTAATATTATCATGGGAACATTTTTTTATGTTTTATTAAATTAAAAAAAATTACCCATTTTTGATGGTGACTGGTGACGAAAAATGGATCACATACGACAATATGAGGAGAAAACGGTCGTGGTCGAAGGCCGGTGAATCATCTCAAACAGTGGTTAAGCCGAGATTGACGGCCAGGAAGGTTTTTCTGTGTATTTAGTGGGATTGGGGGGAATCATCCACTATAAGCTGCTCCCATATGGTCAGACGCTTAATTCTACCATCTACTGCGAACAACTGGACTGCTTGAAGCAGGCGATCGACCAGAAGATCGACTAATATTATCATGAGAACATTTTTTTATGTTTTATTAAATTAAAAAAATGGCAATCCAATCATAACTGTTACATCGTATAAAGCTGGCAGCTGAAAGATGTGAAGGAACTGCATATCATGTCATGCAGAAGTGCGTAACAAAGCGTGGTGGGCTATTGTAATCCTTTAACCGCCAACGCCAATGGGGTTTATGCGAAGCGCATTCAGTTAGCCACTATTGTAATGACAAAGATATGTATGATATGTATGATATGTACATATTTCCATATTTTATCATTTTTGTGCGCCTTCTAAGCTTTTTAATTTTTATATAGAATCCATGTATGCTAGCTTGTAATGAAATATTTCAATAAATTATTGAGGCTTAGTTTCCAGTGTCCAAAACTTATACATATGTAGTTGTTGATATGTGCTTTTTCAACATGTTTCGTATATTATCGTCAAAGCTTAGCTGTGTAAATGCTTATTATGAGAGTCTGCCATAAGCCTATGTTTACAACGCACAGAATAGTTATGATAACAAACAATTTTTATACTTGTTGAACAATATATGTATTTATACACAATACATATATTTGCCTGTGCGAAAAGTCACACTACCAATATATATTTTCCAACTTAAGTATACAGTGACAATATAATCTTTGAATATTGTACTTGACTTTCAGCTTCAGCTTTTCACAGACTCATAAGCTACGTAATATACTCATACATATACTCTGATATCAATTGGTTTGGTTATTTTTGTAAGCTCAACAAGCGTAAAATTCTTGCAAATTTGTTTCCCCCCTTTCACTAGTGTAAACGTTAAAAATGTTGTGTAATCAATTGTAAGGTTTTGTGTCTGAGTGTGTTAGTAAATAATTTGTTGTTTTAAGACACAACCTATAAAATGTGCACTATACGAGTATTGTTACTTATCTACGATTTAGTGCCCGGCCACGCACTGAGCGATGAGCGACTGAGCGATGAGCGACGAAATTAAAACATATGAAATGCCATTGAAGTGGCCACGCAGTAAGCGATGAGCGACAGAGCGACTGAGCGATTTCTCTGCGACTGAGCGACGTCGCTTAACAATTAAAACATGTTCTAATTTTCAGATGACTGCTGAGCGACGAACAGAAAGAATGGACAAATTTAACATTGAAATGCTTATTTCTGAGGTGCAAAGCTACCCGGTTTTGTGGCAGGATAGCCACAAAGACTTCAAAAATAAAAATATCACTGACAACATATGGAAAAAATTGGGAGAAATATGTGGTTGTTCTGGTGAGTGTTTTTTTTATTCATAAAAAAATTGATTGTTAACATATTTACATGATAAAATGATTTTATCATTAAAAAAAGCGTTGTTCCGGATCCTATGGATGGGAATCTTTTGGAACCAGAGCAATATCAATGTTGCAATCCTAATTATTCGACTTTGATTAACGATCTACTAAGTGAAGAAGACTCTGTTTTTAAAACTGTTGATATGCCTGAAACCAGCACTTCTGTTTCCACCAGTTGCTCTACAAATGTGCCACCAAAAACAAAGAAAAGAAAGGGAAGAACAAGCGAGTTTGAATTTGAATTTCTCCAAATTGAAAAGGAGCAAATGGAAATTTTAAAAGCTGAGGTAGAAAAGAAGGAAGAAGATGATGATGATCTTCAGTTTTTTAAAAGTTTCTTGCCATTTATGCGGCAGTTTAACAATATTGAAAAATTAGAAGTCAGAGGAGAAATACAAAATGTAATTTTAAACAAATATCGGACATCGTACATATTGAAAGAATCTATCTGGAAATTTACGTAGATTTTGATATAAATGATTAAATTCACCGAACCTCCATCTTGTTTGGTTTATAGGATGAACACCATACTTTCTTTTTTTTATACGTAGCAAGATTCTATAAACATGATATCTATTTTCAAGTGGTAATATACGCTGCACAGCCCTTGACAACGGCATTTTAGCAACTAATCGCTCAACAACAGTCGCTCAGTAAAAAGCCATACGTCGCTCAAAATCGTCGCTCAGCAGCTCATCGCTCAGTCGTTTACTGCGTAGCCGCGGCCTTACGCGCTTAAAATGCAATCGCTAGACTATGTTATCAGTACCTCATACTCTTGACTCTTGACTCTTGACATACAGTATTCCGTCTAAATTTGTCTATCTGTTTATTTATAGTAATGTCGCATTTTTTATGTGCCAGTTATTTGATATGTAGATGTTAATGAAGCTAATTTTAATAAGGTATAAGGTATACAAATTTCATCTTTAAACGATAACCTTAATAGAAGAGTAAACAAAACAAGTTGGGAAAGACTATGTTCGGGTATAACGGAACCCTTATACTCTTGCAACTTGTCAGGACCAAAGATAAGAAAATATTATATCTTAAAGTGCAGAAGTCAACCAGAGGTTCGGAATTGAATGGGTAGTTCGAAGATCAATTTCATTTATGCATTCAGTTAACTTTTATAAAAGTTTGAAGATCTTATTTAGGTATATATTATATTAGGTTGTCAAATATCTACCGCTTTTTTGGTCTTTATTCAATGCTTTATAAAAAGTGTTACTGTGATCGGATTTAGTTCAAATATGCGCCATTTCGTTCGATAATCTGTTTTCATTTAGACGACAACTTCATAATACCCTCTCGTAGAAGCCCCCCCATTTATGTGCGAAGAACTCGAACATCGACTTTTCACAAGCCTCTTTTGAGTTCAACTTTACATCAACAAGGGCGTTCGACTTGGACAGGAACAGGTGGTAATCACTTGGTGCTTTTGCCGGGCTATATGGTGGATGCGATAAAACCTCCCATCCGAGCTCCCGTAGCTTTTAACGAGTCATCAACGTAGTGTGTGGTCTTGTGTTGTCCTGGTGGAACACTACACCCTTCCTGTTGGGTAATTCTGGACGCTTCTGGTCGATCGCCTGCTTCAAGCAGTCCAGTTGTTCGCAGTAGATGGTAGAATTAAGCGTCTGACCATATGGGAGCAGCTTATAGTGGATGATTCCCCTCCAATCCCACTAAACACACAGAAAAACCTTCCTGGCCGTCAATCTCGGCTTGACCACTGTTTGAGATGATTCACCGGCTTTCGACCACGACCGTTTTCTCCTCATATTGTCGTATGTGATCCATTTTTCGTCACCAGTCACCATCCGCTTCAAAAATGGGTCGAATTCGTTTCGTTTCAGCAGCTTATCGTAGGCGTTGATTCGGTTTAAAAGTTTTTTTTTGCGTCAAGTCATGCGGCACCCAAACTTCAAGCTTTTTTGTGTATCCAGCCTTCTGCAGATGGTTTAATATGGTTTGGTGACTAACTCCCATCTTCTGGGCGATGTCAAAAGATGCCACTTACCGGTCTAACTCGATGTTTTCCATAATTTGATCGGTATTCGTCGTCACAGTTCTTCCGCCGGCTGACTTTTCAATGGTGTCGTTTTCACCCGCTCTGAATCCTGGAAACCATTCCTCCGCATTTCGAAGTCACCCAAAATACCATTAATCTCACATAACGTTTCTCTAGCGGATTTGCCTTTAACGAAGGAAAACTTTAAAATAGCGTGAATTTCGGCGTTAGTGGACTCGATGTTTACACGTCTATAACTGTTGAACGCAATATCCAAACTAAGCATGCATAGCGTCGCTTTGTAGGCTATGTCAAGGCCTTTCAAAAATGTATAGTATTGGCAGATACGAGCGCTGTAGCGCTTTATACAAAAAGGCGAAAGGGAGATATTTGACAACCTAATAGTATTGAACGGTTTTTATATATTTTTTGCCAATACTACAAACATTTGAAAGACCACAAACTAATAAAATGCTCATCAAGGTTCCTCTCATACAATCACCAAACAAATGGAATAACTACAGCCGGATGTTCGAAAAGCTGATATTACTTATATAGGGACAAGGTCAAGTTTTTGCCTACTTTTGTATATTTATGACGCAAGGATACATTTTTATGAGTAAAATGCGTTCTCTAATTACTGACCCGGTTCGACCCATGTTTAATAAACAGAAATAGTATTTACATCAGAAGTCAACTATAGATTTAGTTGAACTTTAATTGGGCATATACAATTTTGGTCGAAAGGTGGCATACTTTAAAGGAATTATTAGTGCAAAGTTGTATCCATTATATAAATCTAGATTTATCTACTGGAAAATTAAAGAATCAAGTGGAATTTGAAGATGTGTTATATAGGAAGTAGGCATGGTTGTTACCCGATTTCCACCAGTGGTACGATTACGCGCATCTACGAACTTCGCCTATCTCTTTGGCATGGAACACATGTACGAAGATTCATTAGAGTATCTCAGTTTAACTTGTATAGTCAAGTTACAGCTTACATAAAACGACGAACAAACAGACGGACAGATCGACATCCGAATTTCAACACGTCTCGTTATCTTGATAACTTATATAACGGGTGATTTTTTTGAGGTTAGGATTTTCATGCATTAGTATTTGACAGATCACGTGGGATTTCAGACATGGTGTCAAAGAGAAAGATGCTCAGTATGCTTTGACATTTCATCATGAATAGACTTACTAACGAGCAACGCTTGCAAATCATTGAATTTTATTACCAAAATCAGTGTTCGGTTCGAAATGTGTTTATCGACAAATTTTGTTCAGCGATGAGGCTCATTTCTGGTTGAATGGCTACGTAAATAAGCAAAATTGCCGCATTTGGGGTGAAGAGCAACCAGAAGCCGTTCAAGAACTGCCCATGCATCCCGAAAAATGCACTGTTTGGTGTGGTTTGTACGCTGGTGGAATCATTGGACCGTATTTTTTCAAAGATGCTGTTGGACGCAACGTTACGGTGAATGGCGATCGCTATCGTTCGATGCTAACAAACTTTTTGTTGCCAAAAATGGAAGAACTGAACTTGGTTGACATGTGGTTTCAACAAGATGGCGCTACATGCCACACAGCTCGCGATTCTATGGCCATTTTGAGGGAAAACTTCGGACAACAATTCATCTCAAGAAATGGACCCGTAAGTTGGCCACCAAGATCATGCGATTTAACGCCTTTAGACTATTTTTTGTGGGGCTACGTCAAGTCTAAAGTCTACAGAAATAAGCCAGCAACTATTCCAGCTTTGGAAGACAACATTTCCGAAGAAATTCGGGCTATTCCGGCCGAAATGCTCGAAAAAGTTGCCCAAAATTGGACTTTCCGAATGGACCACCTAAGACGCAGCCGCGGTCAACATTTAAATGAAATTATCTTCAAAAAGTAAATGTCATGAACCAATCTAACGTTTCAAATAAAGAACCGATGAGATTTTGCAAATTTTATGCGTTTTTTTTTAAAAAAATTTATCAAGCTCTTAAAAAATCACCCTTTATATAGGTCAAACTATTGAATAGTTTCAGGTGAACAAAACTATTATACTCTATAGCAACATATTGCAAGAGTATAAAAATGTTGATTTTTTAGATTAAGCGTCGTTAACCTTTTAGGGGTTTGAAAGCCATGGACAATTCTACATGGAACTTTTTTTAAAAAAATTTATCAAGCTCTTAAAAATCACCCTTTATATAGGTCAAACTATTGAATAGTTTCAGGTGAACAAAACTATTATACTCTATAGCAACATATTGCAAGAGTATAAAAATGTTGATTTTTTAGATTAAGCGTCGTTAACCTTTTAGGGGTTTGAAGCCATGGGCAACTCTACATGGAACTTTCGCCTCCCGATTTAATGTTGCTGCATATCTGTATGCTTTTGCCTGTTGGTTACTTTATTCTGTTAGCTGCAATGTAAATGTGTGTTGGCGCGTAATTTTGCACCCAGCAGTTATAGCAACGTGTGAAAACTTTCGCAACCACTGTGCGAAAAGCAAACCCGAAAATGAAGCCGTTGGCAGTGCCAGTGGTTTTGAGTGTGCGCGGCTGTTGTTGCGCTTCATGGTTCGTGGCTATGGTGCAGCAAGTTAAAGTGTAACTATAAAGCACAAAGAAGTGTGTAAAGTTGTGCGTGAGTATGCATACATTGGTGCATTTGAATAAGTGTATATTTGAGCAACGGCATTTGTTTGTGTGGATTTTGTGTTTTAATGAGCGCAAAATTATTCCACACTCGTTGGCAATTTATGTGTCATTACAAGCGTTCTTATTTATATTGTTTGGTTGTCAACCTTTTCTATGCTTAAGAAGACTACTGCATTGTTAACCGAAATAGAGTATAAGCCACAAAAGAGTCAGCGCTTTTCTGAAGGCATAATTTTAGGCTCTGTTAAGAATAAAATTTGAAGTTTCTGAAATTAATTCGATTACTGGTTTATAAAGTTAAGTGTTAAAAACTCTAAAAAATGTAAATTAGCAGTTGAAAAGTTAAGCTTAGCAAAAATGGAGCGATGGAACAATAATACTGTTTCTTAATTGTGCTTCTTCCTCTTTGGTCTCAGTTTTGAATTTGCTTTCAGAAGGCAGCGGAGAGTGAAAGCTAACCGAAACCGCATCTACTCTGCCATACTTTATATCGATCAGCGCTGATCGAAATCAGCTTTATGCTTGGCATGGCTTTCAGCGCCTACTCTGCAGGCTGTCTAAAATAAGATTTCAAGCGTATGAAGCTTTGGTGTTCTGTTTCCATTAAGTACTTCTAGAGCTTTTAGTGGAAACTTGCTTTCTTATAGCCCAAACACACTGTTTGTTTTTTAATATGCATTATTTATCCTTATATTAGCGAAATATTAATAGAAAACTGTAATTATCAAAAACTTTCAAGACTGTAAAAGCTCAAATAAATACCCAAAATATATAGAACTGAATATATTTGTATGCATTCATTCTATATACAAGAAAACATGCTTCAGAAATGTGGCGTTACCTACATATATTACACATTCGAAAGCAGTGGGAGTGGTGGAAAAGATCAAACTAGAATGCCCCTACGATATGAACTGCATTTTACGCCAGTGTGCGTGCGATCATAATATCAGAAAACTGCTGATAAAATAGAAATATGTATAGCGTAAAACCGGATACAATATAATATGACTTTCTGATTTCCCTATAAAGAAAGGTTTTATATATTCATAAACAAAGGCAGTAATTTTAGTAAAATATACTAATATTACTATATTGGTTATAAGCTAGCCGGAATCTTTACATAATTAGATTATATTGTAAAGTTAGTTGAGCTGATCTCTTGCACAAATTTGGCTTCAAATGCCGGAACAATAATTTTTCTGTGTAAGAATAAAATTCTTAGCTTTCGGAAATTCAATACCGACTAAAAGTTTCTGTATTAAAGTGAGTCTGCGTTACTGGTTCCATCTTGATTCCGAGATGATTTATTTGCTATATTGTTTGTTCAAAGTTATTTTCTTCATAATAACCAAAATTACCAGCAAATATGGAATTAGTTATAAAGGGTGATTTTTAAGAGCTTGATAAATTTTTAAAAAAAAAAAACGCATAAAATTTGCAAAATCTCATCGGTTCTTTATTTGAAACGTTAGATTGGTTCATGACATTTACTTTTTGAAGATAATTTCATTTAAATGTTGACCGCGGCTGCGTCTTAGGTGGTCCATTCGGAAAGTCCAATTTTGGGCAACTTTTTCGAGCATTTCGGCCGGAATAGCCCGAATTTCTTCGGAAATGTTGTCTTCCAAAGCTGGAATAGTTGCTGGCTTATTTCTGTAGACTTTAGACTTGACGTAGCCCCACAAAAGTCTAAAGGCGTTAAATCGCATGATCTTGGTGGCCAACTTACGGGTCCATTTCTTGAGATGAATTGTTGTCCGAAGTTTTCCCTCAAAATGGCCATAGAATCGCGAGCTGTGTGGCATGTAGCGCCATCTTGTTGAAACCACATGTCAACCAAGTTCAGTTCTTCCATTTTTGGCAACAAAAAGTTTGTTAGCATCGAACGATAGCGATCGCCATTCACCGTAACGTTGCGTCCAACAGCATCTTTGAAAAAATACGGTCCAATGATTCCACCAGCGTACAAACCACACCAAACAGTGCATTTTTCGGGATGCATGGGCAGTTCTTGAACGGCTTCTGGTTGCTCTTCACCCCAAATGCGGCAATTTTGCTTATTTACGTAGCCATTCAACCAGAAATGAGCCTCATCGCTGAACAAAATTTGTCGATAAACACATTTCGAACCGAACACTGATTTTGGTAATAAAATTCAATGATTTGCAAGCGTTGCTCGTTAGTAAGTCTATTCATGATGAAATGTCAAAGCATACTGAGCATCTTTCTCTTTGACACCATGTCTGAAATCCCACGTGATCTGTCAAATACTAATGCATGAAAATCCTAACCTCAAAAAAATCACCCGTTATGTATTATATATAGTGTTACATTCAAATTGTTTCCAAATAATAATATTACTAGCACCTAATATAATTAAACTTTTCTCGGTCTGTGCCTTTGGAACTCTACACTCTTAAAATATCGCTACCCATAATATTTAAATACTTGTACATTGCTTTAGTACACCTTTTCCTTTAGAGCTGTCTTTATTACCATTTCCATTTGCAACAATTTGGTCTCATTAAAGCGATACCAATAAAGGAAAAAAACTCAACTACCTAGAAAACGGCTTGCATTCCATTTCGCACTTTTTCCCGTTTTTGCGTGTTTTCCGTTTCTCCGCAATTTACAGAGTACTTAGTAGTTCAGTACTTAGCCATTCTATTTTATAATTTGCACCACTGAATAATTTAATTCAATGTTTTGCGTGCAAATGACAACGAACTTAAGTGTAGTACTATTTAAATTCGTCCCGAAGTAAAAAAAACTAAAATAGACAAGTAAGGAAAGGCTAAGTTCGGGTCCGACCGAATACGAAATCCAAGAAATTTTATATATAGTATACCCATACTCTATATAATTTATATGCTGGCCGACATTATCGACATAAGAATTGTTAGCAAAACGAAAATGAGTATATGCAATATATGAGAGTGAGGGTAGTTTTACCCGATTTTATCTATTTCGCCATACTATTAAAAAACTACATACTAATAAAAGGTTAACTAGGTTTCATTAAGGTACTTCACTCAACATTACCAATCCTGTGGGGTAAAGTCAGCCGGATATTCCGAAATCTTAAAGCTAATTATACAATAATTGTATAGCGTTAAGTTAACATTTCTGTTATGAGAAAATCAAACTCTTTAATTTTTAAATGAGATAGCTCACGTATAAAATCAACCGGAAGTTCGAAAATCTTTATATTAGGTGCAATATATAAAGGCTCAGGGAAGCATTGACCCGATTCTACGAATTTCTGATTTTCTTTGGCATATTCAGTTATTGATGTATTGCGCTTTTAGTAGTTTAGGTTGCGACAGATTCATATTGCGCAACATTGTCTGCGAAGATGTTCGAGTAGTAAGGGAAGCGGTGACAATCGGCGATCGTTTCTTTCGGCACAGCTCGGATTTTCTACCAACAACACAACATTGCCATGCTTATGCTATTGTTGTATTTGTAGAACAATTTTTGGTTGGTTACATATTCACATGTGTGCGCATATGTATGTTTGTAAACTTGTGCATTATTGAAGTTATACTTCTTTTTCTTTCGTTTGTCATTCATTTTTGCGAGTTCTCAACTATTTTATGTGACTTTTGCTTGAAATACTCTACGTTAGCCTTTGAAAAATTAAGACTATACTTCACAGGAACATTTTTGTAGTTAGTCTTTCTTCGCAAATCTAACCCGCGATGACGAGGTGACTATTCACATGTGTGCGCATATGTATGTTTGTATGCTTGTGCATTATTGAAGTTATACTTCTTTTTCTTTCGTTTGTCTTTCATTTTTGCGAATTCTCAACTATTTTGTGTGACTTTATTTCTTTCGTTTCTGTTTTATTTCTGCGAATTCTTTGTGTGACTTTTGGTTGAAATTCACTGCGTAGGCCGTTGAAAAGTTAAGACTATACTTCTCAGGATCATTTCTGTAGTCAGTCTTCATTTACTTTCTTTACAAATCGACCCGCGACGAGGTGATTATTCACATGTGTGCGCATATGTATGTTTGTATACTTGTGCATTATTGAAGTTATACTTCTTTTTCTTTCGTTTGTCTTTCATTTCTGCGAATTCTCAACTATTTTATGTGACTTTTGGTTGAAATACTATGCGTTAGCCGTTCAAAGGATTATTTCTGTAGACAGTGTTTATTTATTAATTCGTGTTCTATGCTGGGCCTTCAACGCGTGTTGATGGATAATTGACGGCTGGACCCCCGATCAATATTGATAAAATAAATAACAGTGATAATACGCATAACACAGCGGATTCCAGGTTATGTGATGGTAGGTTTCTCTTGAATATTTCAATTGTCCGTAATAGACGCACCTTGGGCATTAAGCTTGTGCCTTGAAACTAATATCAATTGGATTTACAAAAATTTTAATGTTTTGATTTTAAATTGATTTTACAGCGGAAAAAGACAGTGCAGCGCGTGTTTCAAGAGGAGGGAAATCAGCAAAATATTATCGTGAATACCGAGCACGAAAGAAAGCAGAGCGGGAAAACGAGAAATTGGATATGGTAGCTGGCAGTCAACCGAGGAAGATTAGTCTTTGCTTTATAAAATGTGCTTAATAAATTTATAAAATGTGAATTTAAGTTTTCTAGTTTTCTTTCATACAAAATGATATGCATTTCTGAATATCACTAAGAAGTATAACTTCTTCCGCGCGTAGGGACTTCACGCACCTTTTTTTAATTTTCTGCCAACAGGTGCCCTTGCTACTACGATTTCTTGTGCCAAGTTAAAGTTTTATATCTAAATTCATTGCTTTGTTATGACACTTTTTAAGTTTTCAGTTAATGGCGTTATGTGGACATGGCAGTATTCTGAATACGCCTATCTACCAACTCGTAATATATTTTTTTCAGATATCTTAATTTCTATTATTTATAAAATGTGCTTAATAAATTTATAAAATGTGAATTTAAGTTTTCTAGTTTTCTTTCATACAGAATGATATGCATTTCTGAATATCACTAAGAAGTATAACTTCTTCCACGCGTTGGGACTCCACGCACCTTTTTTTAATGAATATATCGATCAACCACCGTATTCAGCAGATTTGTCTTCGTTTGATTTTTTCTTGTTCCCCAAACTGAAATTGCCGTTCGGTTGAACCCATTTTCAGTTTATCAAAGAGATAAAACAAAATTCGCTGATTGAGTTGAAGACCATCCCAAAAGTGCTTATGAAATGTGTTTCGATGGCTGGAAAAAGCGTTGGCATAAGTGTATTACATCTGATGTGGATTACTTCGAAGGCGACAAAATAAATGTACAATGTGCAAAATGTGTAACCCCGTTTAGGGTATGAAGATCACTCAATATTCAGTTCAGTTAAATTAAATTTACTTTTTAATTCAGATTAAGTTTCAAGCTTTTACTTTGGATGTACATATAGTTTCTAGAATACAGAAACTTATTAACCCATTCGTGTTTTAAAAATCATATAGAACTTTTCTAAATACTTCATTGCTATTTTCTACATTCTTCTTTACTGTCATTGCCAACCATTTATACTGTGGTTATGCTGACGTCTTCAAGTTATTTTAGTGAGCTGACTGCATGGCTCTTCCTTTGATGTTAATGTTACGTTCGCATTTTAAATAGTGCTTACTCAAAAACGATAAAAAAGTAACAAATTTCCATTTTTCATCACTGAAAAATAATAGAAATATAATTTCCACTTTCAGTAACTATCTGCCATCAATTTTTCGCTATCTTGCGGCGTGTGAAAATTTTCACAATCCCATTTTCCGAGTAGGACTAGGAAATGCGCTTGCTCAGATGTTGAAACCGCTGGAGGCTATGCAAGGGCGTATTAAATTTTCTATGGCATTTACAGGGAAGTTTGGTGTTTGTTTTATTTCCACTTCGACCTTGAAGTGGTTACGGTGAAGCAAAATTTGTCTGACAACTACAAAATCATATTTGTAAATACATGTATGTTTTCATATATACACATGAGTATATTTGTACTTGCAAATGTTATTGTAAAGTTTTAGTTTTAATGAGCGCAAAATTAGTTATTTCACACTCGTTGGTAATTATTTGCCAATAACGAGAAGGTGTGTATACACTGCCTAACTGTTTCACCATTATTCGACGTGCGACCAAATGTATAAAACTCTAAAATTACGCTGGAAAAAATCAAAATTCTGTGTTTCTAACTAAAATGTGGTCACAGCCGCAAACTAACCGTTTTGCGGAAGCATAGTTTTAGGCGTTTGACTCAGATACTGTATTTATATTACGAGTTTCTTAGTTTAAATGGCAGCTATTTAATATGGGATATAATATATAAATAGGACAATTTTAGGTGAGCTTAATGCAAGGTGTTAAGTCAAGCTTTCAAGGAATGATTTTTTAAATATAATTTATTTAAATGTTAGCAAAAGCACAATTGCGATAAATATTCACAGAAATCTTTCTGTTACTCAAACATATATATCTAGATTTACACACCTTGTATATACGAACTCAAGTTGAACCACAAAAACAATAACGGGCAGTCAGAACCAGTAAAAGCTCTTAATTATTGTGAAATGCTTCTGCTGGCTTAAAACACATGGCTTGTTCGTATGTTCATGTATTTATTTTGTGGTCTATTCACTTTTTTGGCTTTTAAGACGATGGAAGGAGTTATGGTATTCACATGTTGTTACTATTTGATTGGAGGAGTTGGCAGAAAAAGTGCTCGTCATTAACCATCTGCGGTATTGTCATGACGAATATGACGTAAAAATTTACGTGATTGGAATAAATAGTGGAATATTGCAGTTGATAATTTTGGCGATTACTAAATTTGTGGACATTAAAATAAAATGTTTTTTTTTTTTTCTGACGAACCTACGCCTCTGAAACCCTGTTGATAAAAAAATGATTTCGCAGCATTTATTTCACGAAATTAACAAAAAACATGAAGCTTGTAATTTCATACTTTAGGACAAAAAAAATTTGGGTGTATAATGTAATATTGAAAGTCAAAATCTTGAATTTTAGAATTTCGACAATCAAAATACCGACATAACAAAAAACCTCCTAAACATACATATATCATCCATGCAAATTTACCGAAAAATATTAAATTTTGAAGGATATTATAACCTCGTTGTAACCAAAGTTAAAGTTTTTTTGTTTAACTTTGAAGTAAATTTTCCGAAATACGACATTTTTGTAAGACATACTTGCTATTAATACTAAAAAATGTATTAGTATTGTTGTTTTGAAACAAATTGATGGAAAAAAATTAAGTCCACAAATTTTTTCAGAAATAAGCTTTAAGTTTACGAAAAATTATAGTGCAAAAACTTCAATTCCTATTTTGAATTCCTCTGCAATTTTCGTAAATTAAATTTATTTCTGTCAAGGTTGCTGAGCATTACACGCTATGTAAACTTTAGTTGTGCAATTGTAAGTGTATTTGTATGTATTTTAAGACCCTTTTAACAGTAGTAGGAGCATAGTAAGGAACCATTTTGCGAACGATGTGAAGGTTACAAACTATTTATTCGACAATTATACGTCAAAGTGGTTAGCTGATATGTGATCGTGAAAGCACAAGTCAGTGAATCGTGAAAAAAATATATCTACATATACATATATCACCGTTAGGAAGATATTAAAGGTTGAAATTTTACTATTTTACGGCAAATAGCTTTTTTCTTTGGAATATTGTAACTCAATACAAAATCCTCTTAAACTGCAAAGCTCATTGATTGTTTTATGATTTACAAAAATGATCTACATAATTTTTCAATTAACTTAAGAGATATTTGAATGTTAAATTACATGTGGAAAACGAAAATCATTCATAGGGTATATGTGGTTAGAATGAAGACAGGTAAATTGTAAATTGCATTAAATTGAACATTGCTCAGGTATAGTGTACTCGAGAACGTATTTTAAACGAACTTTTTAATATACATATAATTCACATATTTATTGAAATATTTTTCATAAGATTTGTTAGAAAAACAAAAGTCATTAAACTGTGGGCAAAAAATAGCAAGAGAATTTGTTCATGATTTTAAAAACCTTAATTTATTCTTTAAAATCTATGTCGTCACCCTCAAAGTAATATCCTTGTGCCAACGTTTTTTCAATCCTCGAAACAGTTGTTGAAGTCGATTTCCCGAATAGTATTCACTGCGCGTGGCGATTCACGTTCAATGTCTTCAGTTGACTCGAAATGTTTTTCTCGGAGCGTTCGTTTGAGCCTACTAAATAACCAGAAGTTACACGCACCTAAAACGTATGAATATGGGGTTGCAGCTGGTTCGAAATGCATCACACTTCGATAAACGAAGAAAAGTGTAAACCATAACCTTGATTTTTTACCTGCTTTCACGTAGTTATTTTCGGCATCTGCTCTTTTTTGCTACGATATTCGTCGATTGATCGTCTGTTTTCTGGCCGTAGGCCATTGCCAGTAAATGTATTTCGTGGTATCCTGGCAGTCAAAAAGCATTATTAGCATTATGTGGTGGAACTACTTGCATCATTCAAAAACACGTCCTCGCGACAAACAATTATCATGGTAAGCCTTTTTCATCATTCCGAACGTTTCATCTCCAGAAATTTGATTCCGCTCACAAAATTTAAAGAAAATATGTCGGCTAATGGATTTTTGTGCGAAATTTAAATTAAAAATCCTCTCATGTTTTGCCCATATAGTATATGGAAGTTTGGGGTAGTATTGACTCGATTTTATCTATTTTTGTCAATACCACATACTAACGAAATCTTCCCAGGGTTTTATTAAGGTACTCCACATGCCTTCACCAAGCATCAGCTATAAAGTCGCCCGAATGTTATGTGGGGCCTAGGTGAATTTTATCCATTTGAGGCACAAAGAAACATTGTCATCAATAAAATACACTTTCTCATTTTCCTAGAGATAACTCATATGTTAGCCGATAGATAACGTCACACGGAATTTTGAACATCGTTGCGTTAGGTATTTAGGAGGTGAGGATAGTATTGACACGATTCAACACATTTTGGTCACACAGGTATACTATTGTTGGGCAAAAATTAACCCTGAATTTCAATAAAATATCTCATTGGCCAAAATTCGGGGTACCTAGAGGGTTGAACAGATTTAGTTGGATTAGGACAATTTTTAGTCATTGGGTGGCATACCTTAGCTTTATTCGCGCAATGTTTTATACCATTTTATTAACTGTTCTCCATTTGTACATGATATTTGGAAAGTGAAAGAATCAAATGGAATTTAAAATTGTGTTATATGGTAAGCAGACGTGGTTCAAGCCATATTTCGCTTGTTTTTGCACTTTAACATAGGAATGTCAGAAAATGTTATGCACCGAGTTTGGTTGAAATCGGTAGTGAAAGTCTCGAGATACGTGATTTTATCTAAAAAGGGGCGGCGTCACCCCCCCCATATATTTTTAATCTGCTTTCTGTAAAACTCTCTCATACCATATCGGGTGTAAAATATTATGTTTTTGTCGTATTTAATTATTGATTCATTGCACTTTTAGCAGTTTTTAACGGTACCCCTATATGAAGAGTGGACGGGGTTATCTTTCGATCTAATTAATTTTAACAGTGTCGGTAGGGTCCTTATTTTTTGAAGATGTTTAGCCTACAGAGTCTTTGAAAAAGTAATTATAGAACTGTTTGGAAGAGCATTCAATTTCCCACAAAGTTCACAAAATGAAATAATAATATTATTTCAAGTATTTGAAAGCAAGATAACGGCTCATACTTGAAGAGCCTTTCTTAGAATCATGTATAAACAAATTTTTCAAAGAACTAAAAGAAAAAGCTTCGTTGTTTTGATATATACATATATACGTAGTACTTGCCTTTGTCCGCGTTATTAATGGGGTTGGCATACGAGTATTAGGTACATTCGATCGTTAAATTTTTACGCTTTTATGTAGTTTTAAACGGTTTATACACGTTGTTTTACATTGAGCTCTACAACCAAATGTTTGAGGAATTAAACAAGCCTTTTGAGTTCGACCAACTATTTAAACACTGTTTTGCTTTGGTAGGTGCCACATTTTTGTTAGCTGACTTGTGCTTTGTCTGCTACTACAAAGTTCTTTAGGAGAAGGAGAAAAAGAGAATGTTTTACTGCACTGTGCACTGTTTTTGCGGCCTTTCTTCTTTTTGCAATTTTAAAAGCGTTACATTTTGTGATTAGAAATGTTTTCTCTTTTGTTGTATTGTATTTTTTGTGTTTTAACTATTTTTGCTGTGTTGAATTCCAGCTGTAAAATTGCTGCATATATTTTGCGTTTTTACTTTTTGCTTTAAATCTTTTACATTGGAATTCCAGGTTTAATCTCCCACTAAATGCTTGGTATAACTTATGAATGGGTCAGTCCGTAGTTCATATCTATTGTCTGATATTAATTTTAACGTCCCCGTTCGCTCAACAGCTCAACAGGCAATTTAGACCTTTACTTTTAAAATTTTCTACAACAAAAACAAACAATTAAAAAATCTACTCTAAACAAATAACATTTAAAAATAATAAACTTATTTTAATCTATTTCTTAAATTTGGTTGTTGAAATTTGTATTTCTGCAGCTGAGCAGCTTAACATCGCAACGCTTAAAATTAATTTACAATCAATTAACCGCAAAGAATAATCAAAAATTAAATGGGGAAATAAGAAAGACATACAGATTTGTCGAGGTGTACAGGAAAAGAGCAATGAGAATAACGCAATCCTTAAGTTCTGCCTTAAAGTTTGGAAGTTCTCTCATTTAGATTTGTTTCTTTTCCGCACTCACCTTTCAGCTCACCACAAATTTGCCGAAATTAAAAAAAGAAAATGATGTTCTTTGTGTGGGTGGATAGTAAGTGGTGAGTGTGGTGAAGGTTGCGCGTCAGTATTGATGTGGTGATGTGGATCGTCGGGTCGCAGTACGGCTGCGAGGCATGATGACGTCGGGTCTGGCGGTGCGGTGCAGCATCGGGTGATGGTGCTGCATGCATAACTGACACTAATATCCGGTGGTGCAGTCGCGCGTGAGATGGGTGAGCGCCAGGCAATGACCGTGTGCCTGGGTGATCTGCTGGCGTTGCAGAGGTGCCATCCCTTGAAGATGCCATAGTGTGGCAACCGATGTCGTCGGTGACATAGCGCTCATTGAGGCTGATCCAGAGCCAGTGCTTGCGGGTCACTGCGTGGAGCCGTTGGAACTTCTCGGTGGGTGCGGCACCGATGGTTGTTCGCGGCGCTGCTACTGGGGTAGCTTTAGAGCGCGGAACAGTGACGGACGAACGTACAGTGGGCGTAAGAATAGTGGTCATCTCGGCATCCATATTGACCTATTAAGAGATATTATTTTAATTATCATTTATACAAGTACTCGTATATGTATATACTTATATGGGCGTTGGTGCCACGTAATGGCACGAAAGAGTGGGCATGTGGATCGACCCTTTGTTTTGGTATTTGTTGGTATTTATTTTTAGTGAATGAGTTTATTATTATTTATTTTTCATTTCTTTGTTTATTAATTGCGGTTACGTTTCGATTTTATCGGCGATTGGTAAGAAGCGTAATTCAACGGGTGGTCTGGTACGCGAATATGACTGTTAAAGCCGTAGTACATCTTCTCTATGCGGCCAAGCCGCCATTCTGTGGGGGGAGACAATCGTCATGAATTAAGACACAATCTACAAGCTAAGGCGCATTTTCTATTGTTTTCCATCGGTACCTTATATGGAGGTCATTTAAATAATCATCTTTCCATCGGCAACTGAAGTCATGATGAAGAATTTTAATTCTTTCCCAACGGTTTAATAAGGAGAGCGACTCCACGCCAGGCTCAGGTGTGGTCAGAATGGGCGCTCCTTTAAAAAAAATGCCCTGGCGTGAGGGCAGTAACGTCTGAAGAATCTTGCGAGAGTACAGCGAGAGGCCGTGAGTTAAGAACGGCTTCACTTATAGTTAACAATGTCGTAAATTCTTCATAATTAAATTTGTGGTTGCCAGATATCTTTTTAAAATGAGCTTTGAAGCTTTTTACAGCTGATTCCCATAGGCCACCCATATTCGGAGCGTTTGGAGGGGATAAACCACCAACTGATACATTGGGGCGCGTATCTTTGGACAATGTCAGGTGAGTCTTGTCTTATGAAGTCCTTTGTTAGCACTTTGAGCTCCGATAAATGTTTTGCCAGTATCCCTCATGATTTTTTATGGAAAGTCTCGCCGTCCGACGAAGCGAGCAAAAGCCGCAAGAAAAACTTCCGTCGTCAGTTTCGTACATAGATCAAGGTGTGCTGTTGTTGTCGTGAAACAGAAAAGCAGCCACATAGCCTTTCATCAGGGTAGGAGACCTTAGCATGGACGCCTTTATCAGAAAAGGTCCAGCAAAATCGACACCTGTAGTGGTGAAAGGCAGAGCAAAATTGCAGCGTTCAGGTAGAAGTGCTGCCATAATCTGCGATCACATTTTCTGCTTATGCATAGTGCAAATTTTGCACATGAAAATGCACTTCTTTATTTGGGACTGAAGACGGGTTATGTACAACTCCTGGTGGACCATGTGTTGCATGAGGTGATGTTCGGTGTGGATGTTTGGCGTGGAGTATTAGTATGTGTATATATCTAATAAATAAAGTGGCAAATGGACACCTCTCTGGTATGATTATAGAACGCCACCCTATAATTTTATATGTCAGGCTTGAATTAGCAAGCCGACCATTCGCACCAAGCATACCCTTCGTGTCTAGAAACGGGTTTAGAACTAAGAGTGAGCTCTTTTTATCAATCGGTTTCGATTCTCTTAGTAAGGAGATGTCGCAGCTGAAGTACCGCGCTTGAGTATATGCGATAAGATCGACCTTTGCCTTTTGTAAGTCTTGCATCAATGCATCGCAATAGGAGTGAGTTGCTCCTTTAACTTTAAGTTTAAGCCGCTCCAAGAACTTGAGCATATAGGCGATTACCCAGAGGGCTTGGGGGAACGATGAAAATTATTCAATTATATTAAATCCAGTGTTGCATGATAAGTGTCGGTTTTTCGACTTTCTGGGGCAAGTATATTGCGCATGGGTGATTGTGGCCAAGAATCGGGAAATTCTATTAACCATCGCGGGCCATTCCTGCATAGGGTGGTGGTGGCGAGGTGCAGGGGTTTGGATCCTTTTGTACCTAGATCAGCAGGATTGTCAGCAGTGGCTACGAGTCGCCATGTGGCTGATTCTACTAGGTCAAGTATTTGAGACATTCAATTAGAAATATAGGTTCTCCACGCGTGTGGTGGCTTTTCTAATCAGGTTAGAACTATCCCGGATCGGACCATAAATATAATTTGTATTTCGCCATGTTTATGTGGGTGTGCACCATGGAATCTAGCTTTGCCAGTAGCAGAGCGCCACAGAGTTCAAGTCGTGGGAGACTTAGCGTTTTTAGACGCGCAACTTTTGCTTTGCTTGTAGTTGCGGTATCGCATTGTCTGCGCACATATATAGTGGCACAATATACCTTTTCAGAGTCGTCGCAGAAGCCGTGTAGTTCCACTGTGTATTCGGGGGAATAGTTTACTCACCGCGGAACGTGCAACGTGATATCTGCGGAATGTCGGTCAGATTATTAGCGAACTGGTACCATTTTTCTAAGCAAAGAGGTTTCACGAACAACGTCCTAGTCTAGTCTAGCCATAATTCTTGAATCAGAATTTTCGCTGGTATCATAATTGGCGAAAACAATCCTTCTGGATCGAAAAGTTTTGCCACCGAGGATAAAATCTGCCTATTCGTTATTGCCAAGCGAAATTCTGACTTTGTGTCTTCTGCTATTTCGAGAAGTGTACGAATGGCTAGGTACCATCTTCTATAAGAGTGTACAACTGCTGGCCTATGTCGATGATATTGATATCATCGGCCTCAACACCAGCGCTGTTAGTTCTGCTTTCTCCAGACTGGACAAGGAAGCAAAAGAAATGGGTCTGGCAGTGAACGAGGGCAAGACGAAATATCTCCTGTCATCAAACAAACAGTTGTCGCCCTTGCGACTTGGCACTCACGTCACTGTTGACAGTCATAACTTTGAAGTTGTAGATAATTTCGTCTATCTTGGAACCAGCGTAAACACCACCAACAATGTCAGCCTAGAAATCCAACGCAGGATAACTCTTGCCAACAGGTGCTACTTCGGACTAAGTAGGCAATTGAGAAGCAAAGTCCTCTCTCGACAAACAAAAACCAAACTCTATAAGTCACTCATAATTCCCGTCCTGCTATATGGTGCAGAGGCTTGGACGATGTCAACAACGGATGAGTCGACGTTGCGAGTTTTCGAGAGAAAAGTTCTGCGAAAGATTTATGTTCCTTTGCGCGTTGGGCACGGCGAATATCGCATTCGATGGAACGATGAGCTGTACGAGATATACGACGACATTGACATAGTTCAGCGAATTAAAAGACAGCGGCTACGCTGGCTAGGTCATGTTGTCCGGATGGACGAAAACACTCCAGCTCTGAAAGTATTCGACGCAGTACCCGCCGCGGGAAGCAGGGGAAGAGGAAGACCTCCACTCCGTTGGAAGGACCAAGTGGAGAAGGACCTGGCTTCGCTTGGAATATCCAATTGGCGTCACGTTGCGAAAAGAAGAAACGACTGGCGTGCGGTTGTTAACTCGGCTATAATCGCGTAAGCGGTGTCTACGCCAATTAAGAAGAAGAAGTACGAATGACTAGATATGGGGCACAGTTTACGTCAGACATAACTCTTTTTAATTTAAAGTTGCGTAGTGGACTATTAGGAGATTTTCAGAAAATAATTTTTTGAAAATCTTGATCATCTTTATGTACGAATATTTGTCGATACATTTTCTCTACATCCCCATTCAATACGTATTTGTATATACGCCAGTTCAATATGAGGAGCATTAAATCTGGTAGGAGGGGTCCCGTAAATAGAATATTATTTAGGGGATTCCCCGAGCTAGTGGATCGTGAGGCATTGAAGACAACTCTAACCTTTGTGGTTTTTTTTGTCAGGCCTTACTACTGCATGATGTGGCAAGTAGAATGAGTAATATTTGCCTTTTATAATTTTTTTTTGGGCTTACTTCCTCCATGTGGTCTAAATGGAGGTATTCTTCTAAGACACCATCATCATTTTGTTTGAGCTCACCTTGTTTAAGTAGGGGTTTTTCCATACTCAGAAACTGCTGTATTGCAGAGGTGCGAGAGTGACCTAAGCGTGTGTGTCTGGAAATTGTTGTTTTAGTGGAAGTCGTACGACATATCTGATCGAGTAGTTGTGGCTTTGTAAAAGTCTTCAAAATAGTGATCTCTTGTGTTGTAATTGGAATGGGGGGAGTTCTTGTAACTGCTAAAAATTTTTCAATTGTAAATTGTTATACTCCTTTGAGTTTTCCTCAACTTGAATTGTCATTGTGGCAACTGGTTCCGTAACTAGTCCACTTAGTAACCAACCGAATATGGTATTTTGAGCTAGAAGGGTTTTTGAAATTTTTTCAGCACCTTCTAGTATAATTTGTGATATAAGGTCGCTGCCTAATAGAAGGTCTATTTGAGTGGGGTGTTGCAGTTCGGATCTGCTAGTTTTAAGTGTGTAACCGTTTGCCAATCTTTGTTATCTATGTGATAGCTTGGAGGCATGTTGGTAATTTGCCATAAGACTATGGTTTTTGCTTGAATGCGCTTATCCGCTCGGAAGGAAATTAGGATAATGAGGCAGATTTTGTTTGAGTTTTGTACTGTCTGCCCATTCCCGTAATTTCATAACTGACTGGTTTTGTTGGTAGATTTAGCCTATTTTGTGCCCTAGAGCTATGAATGATCGTTGTGATCCTTGGTCAATTACGGCTTTAAGTTTGAACAGTTCTTCTCGATGTTCGATGAAGTACCTACTCTTTCACTCACTTTTAGAGAAAGCGCTACTTTGAGGTATCTTGGGAAAGTTGTTGAGGTGCAACATAGAATAATGCCTTTTGTGACAATATACACAATTGAATTTGCTTTCGCAATTATTAAGATTGTGTGAGTGGACAAGCAGTTTGTACAGATTCTTTTTGATCTGACAAGTTGTTCGTTTCATTGACATTCAATTTTTTAAACTTCTCGCAAGTATTTAACTTATGCCCTCCTGTACATGGTTCGCATGACGTAAATTTATTTTGTTCAGATGTGAACGATTGAGTTTAGAAAAAACTTCTATTTAAATGATTGTTGCTTCCGGCTTGGGGTCTATTAAAGCTTCGATTTAGGGCGTGTTGACCGTTTTTAGTTCTGAATATTTCTTATCTACCCTTTCCACAATTTCGTATTGGATAGTTAACGAATCGTTCATTTGCTGCAACGTTGGGCATTTTCTTCTTGACGGTACATATGTGTACCAGAATAGGATTCCAAATGTGTGTGGGAATATTTTGTGTTGATAGAACCGACAAACCATTTGAAACAGTGATTTCCAGTTTGATGAATTCTTTACTGGTTCCTTTTTGAACTTTAGGCAAGTTCATAAATCGTTTCTTGCTTGTCGACAAAAATTCTTTCATTTTCATATCCTGATTTTAGAGCTTTCAAGCTAAATTGAAATTATCGTCATTCGACGCAGTACTCACCGGGGGAAGCAGAGGAAGAGGAAGACCTCCACTCCGTTGGAATGACCAGGTGGAGAGGGACTTGGATTCGCATGGGATATCTAATTGGCGCCACGTAGCGAAAAGAAGAAACGATTGTTAACTCCGCTATAATCGCGTAGGCGGTGTCTACGCCAATAAAAAAGAAGAATTATCGTATTTGTACCCCCACTCACCTTTCAGCTCACCACAAGTAAAGAAAGAAAACAATGTTCTTGGTATGTCCACGCGTATACTAATGGCGGTATATACCCAATAGGGTTTTATTAACTAATTTAAAATTCACTAAAATTATAATCTCTGTCGCTTTGGTAAGTTTTCGGTGTGATAGTGGATAGTTGGTGTACTTGGGTGTGGGTGTCGATGTGTGGTGCTCTCGTGAGTAGTGTGAATGGTAAGTGGTGAGTGTGGTGAAGGTTGCGTGTCGGTGTTCTGAGGTGGAGTTAATCTGGTGTGCTAATGTGGCGTGTGTGTTGATGTCGGGGGAGGATGCTCATTTATACAACATTTAAATGTGTGTTGTTGGGTGTTTGTTTAAGGTGTTCATATAGAAGAAATTCACAGTTTGCCTTTCAATTGAGACGGGAATTAATTTGCATTCTTTTCTACATTTCTTCCTTAAGGGGTTATACCAGTGTGGCACTTTCAGTACTTGAATAGCTCTTGGATGTCAGCGTTCTAAAAAGCGACCGCTCGGTGATGCAAACATATAAACTCTTTTGGTAATTCCAAATACAGCCCATTACTCCGTTATTTTTTAGCATTTTTATAAAAAAAAAAAATATTTCATTCAAAGAAGTTCGAAATATTCAATAGCGTACTTTCTCTTAAAAATGTTCTCGAAAATCGCCTATTTTTTGGTGCGTCTCACTGGTACAGCCCCGTAAGCAGTTACACCATTATTTTCAATTTCATTGAACTTTGTAATGTTCGCAGTACTTCGGCACGTTGGTTGCTTTCAGGAAAAAATTGAGATTTCAAAGTTTTTTAGTAGCTTACGATTGAGCCACAAAATACTTGGCTGTTTGATT
Source organism: Bactrocera dorsalis (assembly GCF_023373825.1). Lineage (NCBI taxonomy): Eukaryota > Metazoa > Arthropoda > Insecta > Diptera > Tephritidae > Bactrocera > Bactrocera dorsalis. The sequence continues at coordinate 38,871,356 of NC_064303.1, forward strand.
CCAACCATTTTTAATTTCGCGGTGAGATTATCTAATATTTTTAGTGTACCCTATTTTCCGTATGGGTCAATTTTATTTTTTCCAGAGTGCAAGTAATGTCACTTTTAACAAATATCAACAAACTCATCCAGTTGTTATTCTGTTACCCATTTGATATGAAATTTTATACATTTTGCTACGAAAGCAATACCATCCACAAATTATTATGACTTACATAACCTCAGTTTTATTGACTTGAAGACTAAAAGGGGAGTGGAAAATATCTTTATCTGTTTAAATCTAAATTATTCACAAATACTCAGTTACACAATCAGATACATTTCTGTACTTGATTTTCAATTTATTAATACACGCTGCAAAAATAATACCTATTATTTTGAAATTTATATAGTACGTCGTCATTTTCTGCAATTCTTAGGTTGGTTGGAATTTATTTTTATAGCAGATCCAATTTGAAAAATGTGTTTGTTTTTACCATTAAAATATGAAACACATTTTTATTGTGATGGTCGTTTTCTACAAAATAATAGTTTCATTTTTAAAATAATTCTCAAGGGGCACGCCTAGTGTGACAGCGTAAAAAAATGGCATTTTTGGGGATAAAAAAAACTAGCCAATCAATCGTTTTAAAATTTTGAGGGTGTATTTATACATGATTTAAGAGTACACAAAAAAATTTTTGAAAGAAAATATTAAATATTTTTGAAATGACAAGCGATCTCCGGCGGCGCCCAAAAAAACAAAGGTCCTCCACTGCTGCCATGATTGCAGCCTTCTCTATTGATAAAACCTAAAAAAAAAATTCTCGTTAAACTAAAACATATTGTCTGTACGATGACCTCGGGCTAATAAAAAAATCAAAAATTGACAAAATGGCGGAATGTTGAAAAAAAAGTTGAATTTCACCCAGAATTATGGTCGTTTTTGGCCTGCCAAAATTCGATTTTTGATTAGATCAAAATACTGGAGATTCATCGTATGGAGAACTATATAGCGAAGATGCAAAAAAAATTTGATAGCGATCGGATCATTTGTCTCCGAGTAATCACTCCAGCAAATTCGAAAAATGCTGTTTCGAGAAAAACGCGTTAAAATGGCTGTAAGAATTATTAGATAATACATCAACTCATATTTCCTTAATATCAGCAAATGCATTGTGACGTTTAGTTTGTTGTTATCGTCAGTTGAATGCAGAAATTCAGTGTTAAAGTGCAATTAATTCGAACGCCGATTTTAAAATGTTCAAAGTTAAAATAAAAAGTGTTTAATTGCACTGGAGTCCGTAGATTCGGTTCAAAGAGAGTATAGGCGTTTGGCTGCAATTCTCCGAGCAGATGGACCATAGTGAGACTTGTAAACAATTTTGCGGAGCATTGGACAGTCAACAGAAGACCTTACCATCGAAACCCTTCAGTTCTAACGGAGGAAACAATTGCTGCTGTAGCTGCTGCCATACAACACAATCCACGTGCTTCGACAAGAAGCTTATCTGCTCAAACGGTGTAAGCAGACAGTCATTACAGGCAATTATGCACAAAAATTTGGACTTATTCCCATATAAAATTCAAAATGGCCAACAAACTGAATGCTGCAGACTTGCCGATTCGCTTGGAATTTTGCCAGAAGATGCTTCAAATGGTGGAAGAGGATGAAACATGTTGAACTGTCTTTTCATGTCTGACGAGGCCCATTCCGATTTAAACGGCAACATAAACAAACAAAATTGTCGAATATGCAGTGCTCCCAACCCACAGATACTCCATGAGACGGAATTGCATCCACTTCGTGTCACAGTGTGGTGTGCAGTTTCATCACGCTTCATTGTCGGGCCCTACTTCTTCGAAGAAAACGGTCACACCGTTACGGTTACTGGAGACAGTTACTTGAGCATGTTGAGAGAGTTTTTCTATCCAGAATTACGCCGAATGAGAATTTCTTTCAACTCTGTGTGGTTTCAGCAAGATGGTGCAGCTCCTCATATAGCCCAACCTGTTATGACAGAATTGCGACGAAAATTTCCCAATAAGCTGATCCAGAAACTCCACATTCCGTTGGCCACCCAGGTCGCCTGACCTTACTGCACCTGACTTTTTTTGTAGGGTTATTGCAAACAGGAAGTCTACAAAGCAAAACCAACAAATTTGAATGAACTAAGGCAATCCATTCGAGAAACAATTGCGGCTATTCCTGTCTCAACTCTCCAAGCAGTAATGAACAACTTTTCGGTAAGATGCCGCACATGTATCAACAAGCAGGGGGGCATTTAAATTCCATTATTTTTAGAACTAATTAAGCTATATTTAATAAAATTGAATGAGCTTTAACATGAATAAAAGAAAAATGAATTCCATATACAGAAAAAAAAATTATTTGAGTTTCTTAATGTAGCAAAATTCATCAGCCACCCTGTAGTTAAAAGCAAAAAAAATACCCCAATCTCCATTGTCAACCCTGGAAACTACTGGTCCCTCAGTCATTCCATCTTCTGGTAGTTTTACAGGTTCATTTGTTCATTATGTATTTCATTCAAGGTTTGCGCTTGATGTGAATATAGTGGCTTTCCGAGACAAATAACGTTTACCGACGCATATCACAAAGCTTGACGTACCGATGGAAATGTTCTGCTATTTTTTTACAAAAGAACTAGTTCAATTATTGTGGAAGAAACTAATTGAGCAGCTTATTCTGAAAACGTTAACAAATAGTTTACTCATTTATATGTCCATTTACCGTTATCCGATTTTAGAGCGCTATTAGGGTAAAAATGCTTTCACTTCAATTCAAGAAACAATGATTAAACAGTTTTTGTCGATAAAAATATATTTGTCTTTTAGAGATGAAAGCAAGAGGATTGAAAAAAGTAAAACAGGATATGATCCGAAATGGTATCCGAAAATTGTCGGATGAACTCAACAAACGGTTCGATTCTGTTCCAAAGCCTGCTCGTCTTTGCGTCTATGAGCAAATTTGTAGCACAAAATTAAAACATCATCTCCGGCAGTATATGCCAAATAAGCCACACAAGTGGCGAATAAAATTTTTAATTTAAGCAAACGTAAAAAGTCAGATTTTTGGCGTTTCAGATCCTCCCAGTTGAAAAGGTTGGTCAAATCCCTCAATTGTGGCAAATGTTTACTTTAAATAACCAAACATAAAAAACGCATACGCATATACAACAAAAACCTAAAAGCAAAAACATGAATCAACAAAACAAGAATCTATGGTGAAAACTGTAAAAACAACTTCAATGATCATTTTTTATCCTTAAGAACCGATTTGAAAAGTTAAGAAAAAATTGTTCGTTTTGTATGACTCCACTGGATTGTGTATCAAAAGAGCATATTGAAGTAAATTGCCTCAAAATTATAAGGAAATATAAGAGCCAAAAGGAGGGAGAGGACTTAATGGATGGTTTTATGGGTCGTTACCATATCCACACAAAGGCTGGAAATCCGAAGACACGACTTTTTTACCATTTCGTAGATATAGATGACAAGCTGTTAAAGTTGCCTGAGTTTCGTGAAGAAACTGTTGCTGGTTTTGTCGCTTTTAAACTTATGTAATCATCCTACTGGTCGGCCAGGATCACACCAACATCACAATAGGAAAGTAACTAAATGTGAGAAAAAGAGCAGAACATCCAGTCGCGGATGCCCACTTTGATCAGTTTTATCACTTTCTGATTTGATTTCCTAAAGATGGTGGAGAAAGAAAATGTAAAGTTCAGAAACCTAATGTTTTTGTTTCAAATGTAAACTATATATTTACTGCTCAATTCCGAGAAACTTTTTTTTGACTATCATCACAAAAATGAATAAACTTTGTTATTTGAATTCCCCTATTTATTGAAATTCTTCTTTTGGTTTTCTTATTTACTTTTATTTTTAAATTAAATAAATTCTTAATTGAAACCACACCTCTTTCTTCATTTTGACCTAAACCAGCAAAGCTGCCCTGAGGCGGGCTTTAGATTATTTTCACCAGTGAGCCCAAAAAAGGATGGAGGATGGAGTCATATGTAGAAGTTCACGCAAGTGAGGAAAGTTCTCTGATCGCCATTCACTTGGGAGTGGCCAGAAACGATTCTTTTGCATATGACTCAAGCAGCTCACGACTTCCGGTCTTTGACCAAGTATCCTCTGGGTAGCCTAAGAACATCCGTTTGAAGGCGAGCTAACGTGAGAAGGCGAAATATCCCCTACATAGGGTTGTGCGCTGGGTTTGGGACCCGCAACGTAAAAAAACAACCCCAGCGAATAGCAACAACCAGCCTCGGATGAGAGACCCCCCTTTTGATGACGACCATGGAAAACGAAATAAGGACTACGAATTGAGGGCATGCACCTGGAATGTCCGGTCCCTTAATTGGGAAGGTGCCGCTGCCCAGCTGGTTGATGTCCTCGTGAAAATAAAGGCTGACATCACCGCCGTCCAAGAAATGCGATGGACGGGACAAGGACAAAGACGAGTAGGTCCTTGTGGCATTTACTACAGTGGCCATATAAAGGAGCGCAAGTTTGGTGTTGGATTCGTGGTGGGAGAGAGACTCCGTCGCCGAGTACTATCATTCACTCCGGTGAATGAACGTCTAGCCACAATCCGCATCAAAGCGAGGTTCTTCAACATATCGCTGATTTGCGCCCACGCCCCGACGGAAGAGAAGGACGATGTGACCAAAGATGACTTTTATGAGCGCTTGGAGCTCGCTTATGAGAGCTGCCCCCGCCACGATGTCAAAATCGTGCTTGGCGACTTCAACGCCAGGGTGGGCAAAGAAGGTATCTTTGGCACTACGGTCGGTAAATTCAGCCTCCACGACGAAACATCCCCAAATGGGTTGAGGCTGATTGACTTCGCCGGGGCCCGAAATATGGTTATCTGTAGTACTAGATTCCAGCATAAGAAGATTCATCAAGCTACCTGGCTGTCTCCGGATCGAAAAACTACCAACCAGATCGATCATGTTGTGATAGACGGAAGACACGTCTCCAGTGTTTTAGATGTGCGTGCGCTCCGAGGTCCTAACATCGACTCGGACCACTATCTTGTTGCAGCTAAGATTCGCACCCGCCTCTGTGCAGCAAAAAACGCACGCCAACAAACACAAGGAAGGTTCGACGTCGAGAAGCTGCAATCACAACAGACAGCCGAGCTATTTTCTACTCGGCTTGCACTCCTGCTCTCTGAGAGCACTCGTCAACAACTCGGTATAAGGGAACTGTGGGACGGCATTTCAAACTCCTTACGTACAGCTGCAACCGAAACCATTGGTTTTCGGAAGGTGCAAAAGAACAGCTGGTACGACGAGGAGTGCCGTGTCGCAGCGGAGAGAAAACAGGCTGCCTACCTCGCAACGTTACGATCGACCACAACACGTGCGGGATGGGATAGATACCGAGAGTTGAAGAGGGAAGCGAGACGCATTTGTAGACAGAAAAAGAAAGAGGCCGAAATGCGTGAGTACGAAGAGCTTGATAAGCTGGCCGACAGGGGTAATGCTCGAAAATTCTACCAAAAGATGCGGCGGCTTACAGAAGGTTTCAAGACCGGAGCATATTCATGTAGAACCCCCCAAGGTGATCTAGTCACCGATGCCCAGAGTATACTTAAATTATGGAGGGAACACTTCTCCAGCCTGCTGAATGGCAGTGAACACACAACGCCAGGAGAAGACGAACCCGATTCCCCAATCGATGACGATGGAAAAGACGTTCCATTGCCCGACCAAGAAGAAGTTCGAATAGCAATTACCCGCCTGAAGAACAACAAAGCGGCGGGGGCGGATGGATTGCCAGCCGAGCTATTCAAACACGGCGGCGAAGAACTGATAAGGAGCATGCATCAGCTTCTTTGTAAAATATGGTCGGACGAAAGTATGCCCAACGATTGGAATTTAAGTGTGCTATGCCCAATCCATAAAAAAGGAGACCCCACAATCTGCGCCAACTACCGTGGGATTAGCCTCCTTAATATCGCGTATAAGGTTCTATCGAGCGTATTGTGTGAAAGATTAAAGCCCACCGTCAACAAACTGATTGGACCTTATCAGTGTGGCTTCAGACCTGGTAAATCAACAACCGACCAGATATTCACCATGCGCCAAATCTTGGAAAAGACCCGTGAAAGGAGAATCGACACACATCACCTCTTCGTCGATTTTAAAGCTGCTTTCGACAGTACGAAAAGGAGCTGCCTTTATGCCGCAATGTCTGAATTTGGTATCCCCGCAAAACTAATACGGCTGTGTAAACTGACATTGAGCGGGACCAAAAGCTCCGTCAGGATCGGGAAGGACCTCTCCGAGCCGTTCGATACCAAACGAGGTTTCAGACAAGGCGACTCCCTATCGTGCGATTTCTTCAATCTGCTGCTGGAGAAAATAGTTCGAGCTGCAGAACTTAATCGAGCAGGTACAATCTTTTATAAGAGTGTACAGCTGCTGGCGTATGCCGATGATATTGATATCATCGGTCTCAACACCCGCGCCGTTAGTTCTGCTTTCTCCAGACTGAACAAGGAAGCAACGCAAATGGGTCTGGCAGTGAACGAGGGCAAGACGAAATATCTCCTGTCACCAAACAAACAGTCGTCGCACTCGCGACTTGGCACTCACGTCACTGTTGACAGTCATAACTTTGAAGTTGTAGATAATTTCGTCTATCTTGGAACCAGCGTAAACACCACCAACAATGTCAGCTTTGAAATCCAACGCAGGATAACTCTTGCCAACAGGTGCCACTTCGGACTGAGTAGGCAATTGAGAAGCAAAGTCCTCTCTCGACAGACAAAAACCAAACTCTATAAGTCACTCATAATTCCCGTCCTGCTATATGGTGCAGAGGCCTGGACGATGTCAACAACAGATGAGTCGACGTTGCGAGTTTTCGAGAGAAAAGTTCTGCGAAAGATTTATGGTCCTTTGCGCGTTGGCCACGGCGAATATCGCATTCGATGGAACGATGAGCTGTACGAGATATACGGCGACATTGACATAGTTCAGCGAATTAAAAGACAGCGGCTACGCTGGCTAGGTCATGTTGTCCGAACGGACGAAAACACTCCAGCTCTGAAAGTATTCGACGCTGTACCCGCCGGGGGAAGCAGAGGAAGAGGAAGACCTCCACTCCGTTGGAAGGACCAAGTGGAGAAGGACCTGGCTTCGCTTGGAATATCCAATTGGCGCCACGTAGCGAAGAGAAGAAACGACTGGCGCGCTGTTGTTGACTCGGCTATAATCGCGTAAGCGGTGTCTACGCCAGTAAAGAAGACGAGCCCAAAAAATTAAAAAAAATCATATGATGAAATTTTTGAGGTTTATGGAGCCTAATTACCCAACAAAAAATTGTCGATCTTTTCCGTCCACGATTTTAGTTTTGCCTGTTAGAGAGTTAACATAAAAAATATTCACAAAATCAGAAAAGTAAGTTTAATTCCAACATCAGTTTTAATTTACTATTGTGATCAGAAGAACCCCGAAGAAGATATGTGGAAGTTCAGGTTCTAGGAACTTTGTCCGCTGAACCCTAACATCTTCTTCTTCTTCTTCTTAATTGGCGTAGACACCGCTTATGCGATTATAGCCGAGTCAAAAACAACAAACAGCCTGAACCCTAACATGGTCGCGCCAAATCATGGTATAGTGTTGTTTTTCATAGACCAGTGTTAGTCCACTTCAACGAAACGAAAGTATCATCTATCAAAGCGCATATGTCTAAATATTAGATGAATATCCATTGATATGGGTATATCATCAGGATAATGACCCTTAACAAGTACGCAAAAGAATGGTTTAGGATAAACGGGGTTGAGATTATGCGGTGGCCTGCTCACTATCCTGACCTCTACCCTATAGAAAACCTGTGGAACGATATCAAAGCTGAGTAGCTGAGAAGTAACCAACCCAATTCGGGAGACATAACAGGCAGGGAAAGAGGCGTAGATAGAAATACCAATAAAACCTTGTCAAGATATTATAGACTTGATGCCTCGGAGATATTATGCTGTGTTAAAAAATCGAGGATATTTAATGAAGTATTATTTATTTTATTACTATTTGACCCCGCAGCCGTTTTCCTGCGAGAAATTGTGTGTTTTGAAATCAAAAAAGGCAAAAATTCATATTGCGTTGATAATCATTTATTTGCGATTTTTCTACATTTTTTTCAATGTAACGCTGCTTGATAAACAACAACCGGAATTGATCCCTTTCCAATTTTTAGCAAAGACGATTTAAAATTCGACAATGCCATTTTTGTTCGTATCCCATAATAGACGCGAATTTGAAGGCATTTGCATTCCAGTGATTATCATTTTCCCGCAATTGTAATTGCTGGCTTGCTTCTCAAAAAGTTGCACACACCGTATCATTCACAGTACGCAATGACTCAAATGAAGTTGAACCGCGTACATTTATTAATAGCAACCGAAGGTAGAAACAATCGCCGTTTTACGGTTGCATTGTGTAAATTCGTCCTAGTGCATTAGTTGATAACCTGGATGTCCATCTACTGCTTGCCCTTGCTTTCTGCGTAATTATTTCTTCGACGATGCATTCTATGTATAATATCAAAATATCAAGGTATTTCCGAGTGTCCTATCAAACGGATCACTGACGAAAGTTGAGTAAAAACTCATAAATGTTAATTTTGTTGCTGGCGGTGCTTCCACTGGCTGTATTGTATTCCCTGGGTTGAAATACACTCTTTGGCCATTCTTCAAATTAGCTGCGAGACGCACAACAGTCGGAAAACGTTCATGAATTGCAAAATTAAATATCCTACAAAGCGCTTTATTGCAGTTCACATATCGACCGTATCGTTCAAGACCAATAACCGCCATGTTGATTCCTTTGGTGACATATTTTATCGATTGCACCAAACTGCAATACTCAATATTGATATGAGTTTAGAATGTGAATTAGACAATAATGGTGACTATAGTACGATCCATGTGTTTTCAACTTCGATATTCACTCTTATAAATTGGATGCTGAATGTTCTGCCATTGTCGTCTGGTGAGCAACAGAATACATCTAGCATCTAACAGCACCATATATATGTACGTTGCTTCAAGATAAAGTCCATCGAAGCTGTAGCTTGAAAAGTCTTGCTGTGACATCGTGACGATCGCTTGCTGATTGACCGCGATCCGTAATACCGCACGTATGTCATCGCATCCTGGGAGTACTCGGTCATGTGCCTTGGGCTGCTAACGTATGTTGATGCCAAAAAAAAACGCCGACCGATATTAACCTCTTCTTGGCATTGTGACAAATTTCAATTTGTAATTGATCACATTATGTGCAACACACATAACATTTTCACTGAATAATTTTCAAAAAATTTTGAAGCAAACGACAAATTTGAACGATTCAAATAATTGAAAAACAAAACAAAAAAATTGAAAAAAATGTGTATGGAAAAAATTAACTTTTTGGAATAATCCAAATTTCCGACTTTTCATCACGAAAAGCACACAGGTTTTTTTATTTCTAAACCTTTACACAGAACATTCTCTTGAAAATTTCATCAATATTGGGTTAGCCGTTCTCTTAGCGTTACTAACGAACAAACATTCATTCGTTTGTATGAGAAAAAGTAAAGGGCTGTTTTTAGGGGTTTTCCGGCAATTATTCGAATTTTTTTCTCCGCAGAAACCATCCCTGAACCTCAACGAACATTTAAAAAAAAGAACTATTAAATTTGGTTCAGTCGTATGAAAGTTATGAGCGAACGTATATACATTTTGGCGATTCATTTTTATTTACATCCATATGTATGTATGTATGTATATACGTAGATATAAGATTCTGTGAAACTATGGATACATATGTATGTATGTATGTATGTATATACGTAGATATAAGATTCTGTGAAACTATGGAAGCAACAGAAGTTAAAATTTTTGAACGGTCTTGTATTATATAAAATACTCTTATTTTTATGTGGAACTAGTGTTTTGGTTTATTAGATAAAGACTGCGTATAAAGTTTTGTTAGCCCTTAATTGAAATACTCGTATATGAGAAAGGGAAATGTAAATAGATCTTTAGTAAATTTCTTTGTGTAAAAGAAGCTTTGTTAATGATAATTAAAAGATTGGTTGTTCTCATCTCCTATTTGTTGTGGACAACAGTATGTATTTATGCCAACACTATTTTTCGCTAAGAATACCATAGTTTTAGTGCTCTGCTCTCCAACACATTCTCTCACCATATTTAATAGGTACTGCATTTTGGTACGTCGATAAGTTACGTATACCCAGTGTGGGTCATAAACAAGACAATATGCACATGTTAGTTATAAAACTTTTTCCAAAAGTCATTTTTGTGACCAATCTTGCAAGCATTTTATTGTTTATGATTTTGAACGCAGTACGCTCCTAAATGCGAGCACGGCCAATGCAGTAAGGAAGCTACAACTTGTTAAATTTCTTTATTAATAGCACAAAGCTTTCATTTTAAATATTTCTATAAACCGGTCACATCGCTGTGTTTTCTTCTACTGTACTGTAATGTGTATATGTACGAGGTTTAACAATTAAGTAATGAGACTGATTTTATTGCCGCGCTTGTGGTAAACCTGCGAACTTGAAATTCCCTTTCCCTTTTTCCGGCATCCCTCCCCTCTCCATTGATATACAAGGTCTGTCGCAAAAGAAACAGGACTAAAAAAAAACAAAAAATTAATATTTTTCAAAAGTTATATTTTTTTATTCAAAGTACTTTCCTTGTGCTTCGATACAGCGTTTAGCCCGGTCAATTGGCATTTCAAATGAGTGTTTAAGGACATTTTTCGGAATGCTCTTGAAAATATCGGTCGTCGCCTTTTGGATAGCTGAAATGTCCTGAAACCAGTGTCCTTTCATGGGCAAATGAAGTTTCCTAAATAGGTAAAAATCCCAGGGTGCCAGATCAGGTGAGTAGGGTGAGTGATTAATGGTTAATATCAAAAAATCAGTGACAAGCGTCGATGGATGTCACGGCGCATTATCGTGCAACAGGCGCCAGGACTCTGCTTCACGGTATTGTGGTCGAGTACGACGAATGTGTGACAAAAGATGCTTCATAACACCAAGGTAAAACACAGAATTAATCGTTTGTTTCTTTTGCGTTAGACCTTGTATGTACCATCTAGCTTGTTTAGTTCGCCCTCTGCGTCAAGTTGAGTAGACGTGTGTTTGTAGTGCTCGTCACGAAAATGGAAAAACGAAATCAAGAGCAGCATCGAAATACCATCGCAGAAGACTGTTTCAAACAAGTGCAAACGATCCCACGCTGCTTGATCAAGTTATTACAGATGATGAGAGCTGGTTTTTCCAATACGACCCGGAAACCAAACGCCAAAACTCACAATTGTTGTCTCCTTGCAATATCAATCATATTTGCAAATTCTACCAGCAACTAGCGCAAAAGCAAATGATAACTCTGGCATAATTTTAAATTCCTTATGATTATTTTACTTTCTGGTGTACAAATCAAGCAACAATGACATTATTCATATTAATATTTGCATAAACAGTGCTATTGAGTCTTAAAATTGTCGAACTCGAAACATAAATCTTCGAGGCCCACATACCGAATATTAAATCCAGTGGCCGACGTTTTGTGTAAAATAAAGGTCAACCTGAAAGATATGTCATTAAAATATTGTGAAAATGCTTATTTGATAATAATTAATGGTTTGAATAGAGTCAATGCTTCCTTTAGCTTAGACATACATAGCTAATATAAACATATATCAAAAGATGCTGGGCTATTTTAATGAAATTGAGGTAGCGTGGTTTCCTGATAAAAGGTATGGTATATATTTGTACCTGAAATTAATTATATACTTTCGATATTTATTGGTTATTAAGCTTAAATTATTTGTCATATAAGTGCAATAGCTGCTCCTATGTATATATAGTACATATCTGCAAGTGTTTGACAAGAAGGAAACATATTTCCATCTAGAGTCGTAAACTAAGGTGGTTACTTAACGTTCTAATCTAAATTGGGATCAGTTCTTCCATGAGGAACAAAAAGTGTGCACTTTTAAATTATTTTTTACTTTTTTGTAAGTTATTTTGATAGTAAAACTTAACAGAAATAATAAAAATGTTTTTTAAGTGATTTCATTTTCAATTAAAAACTTAAACCACATATTTTAAAAAATATCGTTAAAGCGGTTTCCTAAATAAAAAAGCATACTTTTTCATGGCATATATTTTTTTTTCGTCTAATTACCACCTAAAACATGAAAATTTATTGCTTTAAAGTTATGGTCGAATTTTGTGTTGACCCGTGTAATAATTGAAATGTAGACAAGAAGAAACTTATCTCGGTCTTTTACCTACTATACAGGGTATTAAGTATTGAGACAAACCAAAAATTGTAATTAAAACGCAAAATTCGAAAATAGTAAACAAACAGTGTTTGATGTTACTGTGAAAATACAACAGTTGTACTGTATGCGAACGTTAGTGCGAGTGAGAGTTATTTAATTTTTTATTTCCTCGTTTTCGCAAAATTTATCCTAAGTTATTCATTTAGATTAATGACGTAATTAATGCCAAACATTTGGTCGTTCATTAATTGTTAACATCCTTCATTTAGTTGGCAGCATAAGTTCACTCTAAACCTACGAATAATACTCATACAATAGAGTGGGTAAATAAATTAATATTATTGTTCGCTTGGTTCTAAGAGACCAGTCAGGAGAGCAGTAAACTTCCCACATAACTATGATTTGTCTATTGTTTTAAAGCATTCCTGGGAAAAATTGTCTTATAAAAACCAAATTTTAACCTTTACTATTTGGAACGATTATAAATATTTTTTCAAGTAGTTGGAATGGATTTGAATTACTAAATAAGACAAAACAAGGAAAAACAAGGAAAAAAGTTAACTTTGACTGCACCGAAGCTAATATACCCTTCACAAGGGCATTTCTTTTACTAACTATGTGTTCAGTTTAAATGGAAGCTATACGCTATAGTAATCCGATCTGAGATTATATTTATGCCTTAAGCAGTAATTCATTTCAAATTTCGTGAAGATACCACGTCAAATGCGAAAGTTTTCCATAGAAGCCCTTGATTCCGATCGTTCGGTTTGTATGGCAGCTACATGCTATAGTAAGCCGCTGAACAATTTCTTCCGCCACTACATTATTTCTATGAACAATAACTCATACCAAATTTCGTGAAGATATATCGTTAAATGAGGAAGTTTCCCATGCAAGTATTTGATTCCGATCAATCAGTTTGTATGGCAGCTGTATTCTTGACGAGAAAATGACTAAGTCCATCTCAGCTTATCATACTGATCATTTATATATATATATATAGTATATATATAGTACATATTATAGGGTCTCCGACGCTTCCTTCTGGATGTTACATACTACGTGGCAAACTTAATATACCCTGTTTAGGGTATAAAAATAGAAAGCTTTAAGAGGAGAACCTTTCAGTTACAATAAAGAGCCTCTACTTGGAGTGACCTTTTTATAGGTGTCCAAGAACCTGTTTTTAAGATAAAATAGTAGTTCTTTTGACGCACTCTATCTTTCATGCATACACGCTTATAGCTTTCAATTAAGTATTAGTCAGTGCACACATTGCATGTATGTTTAATGATTACCACAAAAATAGGAATAGAATGTAAGGAATAGTTTGAAAGAGAAATTAATTATAATTTGTTTTCTTTTTCTGTAACAAGAGACCTGCCTTATATTTATATATTTTATTTATGTGTTGTCGATTCAGCGCATATGGCAACTGATAAATCTTCTTAGATTACACTCTCACTCGTAAACTTGTCTCACTGTCTCCTTAACGAATGAAACACATAAATATTACTAGCTTTTTACCCGCGGCTTCGCCCGCAGTGGAGCCATTAAATAAGTATGAGATATAAAGGGTAAGGGTGTAATAATAGAAATGAGTCAATATGATAACTAAATTTTATTGCTTGGCTGAGATCAACAATTTTTAAAAATTGTTCCAGACAATGAAGTTTCAACACCTTAAAATATGCATATTGAAATGCAACAACAAATGTTAAAATATATTTCACCGTAACAAAAATAAATAGTTCTGAATTCTAACAATTTAAAAAAATAAAATAAAAAGTATTAATCTAAGATATTTTTTTTAGATTTATTAGATACACGTGAACAGGCTACATGACCATGAGAGAAGCATGGGTTTTCTAAATGCACTCCTGCCACCTGTAATGCTTGTTCTTGTGCCTTGTGTATAGTAACACCAAAGCTAAGCTTGACGGGAAACTGAACTCTTTTAAATTGGAATGTAAGGTCAGTGGGAATAATTGGTATCTGAGGTATTATAACACTATTTCCCTTACCGACACCTGTTAAAATAGTAGCACCAACTATGTTCTGTCCCAATTTTGTTATCCGAAGCTTTGTTCCATTACATAGCCGAGGAGCATCTGTATTTTGCATAAGAATTACTCGTAAATTTAGTTTCAATTGAAGATTATGTGACGGTGCACCTGGTAGTTCAAGTGAATTTAAAAATTCCACAGGACATGAAGTACTTAGTTCCGTATCTATAATTGTATTCATTGAAAAATATTGCTTCATTTCTCCTTGAACCTTGTTTAAAACGTCAGTGTTGATCCTATTAAGCGGGTATTCTGGTCTAGGATTTTTTTGAAAAAAATCGTTTTTTTTTGCATATTTTGAAAGTCTAGACCTTGGAAGGATTTTACAAAATTCGACTTATTTTCGGAGGTATAGCCGATTTTGTGACGTGGCGTCCGTGTTCTCTAGAATTGTCTCCTAAACTTTAACAATTTCATTTCTTGGTGCTGATATTGCTTTTGCACACAACCACTGATCACTACACAAATTTTGTTGCAATTCCGGAAAAACATTAGCAATGAGATCCACATCACTTTCTACTAAATTACAAAATTCTGTTGACACACTAAAAGCTTGCATTCTCACAGCATCCTACCCCGTGAACTATTTTTACTAAAATTGCAGATGGGCGAATCTTCCTGTGCCAAATTCAATGGCAATTTTAAAGCGGAATGTGCCGTATGACCGCCGATTAATACCGTTGCGGCAATAGCTGATCATTTTGGTCTTTTCTGACGGATCATAATTAATTAACTAATTCTGTCACTTGATGTTGCAGTGATATGAAATCATTATCTAGCTCTCGTGCAATTTCATTATCAAAATCATCCATATTGTCTCGTCAAGGGCTCGACATTCCAAAACCATTTAATTTTTTTCCAACCATCGTAAAAACCTTGTTTTCGATTATAATTAGCATTTTTTTGAAAGTAATATCTGTGTGTACTTGCTGCAGTTAATGTAAAATATCTTCAGACATGTATTCTTTGTACATATTCCAAAGAGTTTGAGGGTTAGAAAGACCGCAAGAAGATAAAAGCGTAACGTAAAGTTCCCTGACTTTATCTGGCGATCGGCATTGTACAGCTTCCTCCATAGTTTCGTCCCAATGGTTGTCATTTTCTAGCAGTCGCCGAGCTTTGCATGCTTCTCGGTATGTTTGACATTTCTGACCGTTGACAATTTTAAGTTCTGTGAAGCTAATTGGACCTCTAACATGATGCAACAACATGCGCAGACAAAAGCATTCAAAATTCGTAACATGTACAGTATAGACACGACCAAAAGCATCCGATGCTTTAACACCAGATTGGTTTAGAACAGGTGTACCATGAATACGACGACGCTTCTTTTTTTGAACTGTTCCATGTATAATAACGGGGAACCGCAGAGTAAAATAATGTCTTTGCAAAAGTATCATTCTGACAAAGGTGAAAAAAGGCAGTCAGGGTGGTCTTAGGAGGAGATAAAATCCTGTCTTGAAAGGTATTTTCATCAAAAAAGACACACTGTCCGTTTTCTAAGTGTACTGCAAGATGTGTAACAGTGGGATATCTTTCACTAAGTCCCTGTCTTCCCATTGATTCATTCTCCTTTGGCTTTCAGTTTGGCGGAGGACACTGCCATTTCTCACATATTTTTCCCCAAATTCCCGCTATTGATGATTCATTACCACGAACTCTTTGAGAACATTTGTCATCTGTTTTCTTTTTAAACACAATAATGTCTATTTTCTGCTTTATAGGCAAAATCATCCTTTCATTTTAAATTTATTTACTTCACCCGTTACTGAATATAGTATTAAATTAAATTTTTGCAATCTAATATCAACAAGTAATAAATAATCAAGATATTTGGCAATTAGTGGGGGTTTTCAAAACCTAAAATATCACACAACTTCGAAAATATTTGCAACAAGTTTTTTATGAGTGGGAGTGTACATTGAGTATACCCAGCATTCATACAGTACCATGTGGTATGAACTATCAGAATTTATAAGCCACTAAGCAAAAATTGAAATTTCCGGGGCGTCAGCTAACCAAAAACACGAACACGCTAATTTTAAGAATATATAAGGTTGGAAAATATCACCCTTCCGCCTTTTTGGCTTCTGAATTTCGCGGCTATGTATACAGCGCTACATAGCTCGTATTTTGCAATACTATACATCTTTGAAAGGTCTTGACATAACCTACAAAACGACGCTATGCATGATTAGTCTGGATATTGTGTTCAAGAGTTATAGACGTGTAAACATGGAGTATGCTAACGCCGAAATTCACGCAATTTTAAAGTTTTCTTTCGGTAAAGACAAATACGCTAGAGGGGGTATTATGAAGTTGCCATCTAGATGGAAACAGATTATTGAACACAACGGTGCATATTTGAACTAAATCCGATCACTATAACACTTTTTATAAAGCATTGAATAAAGAGCAAAAAAGTGGAATGGAGATATTTGACAACCTAATTGCTCAATTTCATTAGGTTCAGAAGGGGGCCAAGACCCGAGCCTTGCGGTACTAAACTCGCTCCTGGTGCAATTATCAGTATCGAATAATAGTTACCTGTTTTCAAAATAACTCATAACAATTGCCATAAGAAATTGAGGAGCGCGAATGTCGCACAGAGTCCTGACTATGTTTGCCCAATTTTCTGCGTTGAAGGCATTCTTCACATTCAGGATGATCAGCGCGCAATATTTTTTTGTTTTGTTACTGCACATTTCGCAGCGTCAACGACATTGTTTAGGGCGTCAATGGTGGACCTCTTTTTGATAAAGTTGTATTGCCTTGCTGAAAATACTACACCCAACTCTTTTTTTACACTGTAGATCCGTTCCTCAGAAAACCGTGTAAAAAAAGAGGCGTTTCCTATAGTAAAATGGGGGATACGTGGCATGTTATCTGAAAACCGTGTAAGATGAAATAAAGAACTATTTTTACTTCGAAAAGCCGTGTAAAAAACGTTGAAAACTATAATATTTCAGATATGCATACAAATTGTATATTCATATAGCATTTTATTGAACATTAAAAACTTAAAATACATAGTTCATAGTGGTGAAAAATTGGTAGATAAAGCCAAAGCCTGTTAATCCAGAATTAAGAACAGAAATATTAGAATAGAAATAAAGAAAACAAGAAAAAACGTTAACTTCGGCTGCACTGAAGCCAATATAGCCTTCACTGCTTTTATTTTAGTAACTATGTGTTCAGTTTATATGGAAGCTATATGTTATAGTAATCCGATCTGAAAAATTTTTTCGGAGTAATCCATGTCAAATTTCGTGAAGATACCACGTCAAATGCGAACGTTTTCAAAACAAGCCCTTGATTCCGATTGTTCGGTTTGTATGGCAGCTATATGTTATAGTAAGCCGATCTGAACAATTTCTTCGAAGGTTACATTGTGGCCTTAGAAAATAATCTGTACCAAATTTCGTGAATATATCTTGTCAAATGCATAAGTTTTCCATACAAGAACTTTTTTCCGATCGTTCAGTTTGTATGGCAGTTATATGCTATAGTAAGCCGATTTGAACAATTTCTTCGGAGATTGTTGCCTTAGAAAATAACCTGTGCCAACTTTTGTGAAGATATATTGTCAAATGTGAAAGTTTTTTATACAAGAACTTGATTCCGATCGTTTGTATGGCAGCTATATGTTATAGTGGTCCGATATCGACAGACAAACGGACATGGCTAAATCGACTCAGCTATATAAACATTATAGGGTCTCCGACGCTTCCTTCTGGATGTTAAAAACTTCGTAATAAACTTAATATACCCTGTTTAGGGTGTAAAGATAGCCAGACGCAAAGAATTGATGTGACAATTAGTATTATTTTTATGGGTCAAAACCCTCCGAACTCGAATAGATGTAGATGTAAGGTATACGAGTACTCGTATGTATGCGTAAAATTTGTTGTTCAGAAAAAAATATCTAAAGCAACATAAACGATATAAGCATGCAATCGACTATTTGTACCATAAAATTAGAAAAGCAAGAAAATAAGCTAACACATGTGATTGCAGTGAAAGGGTGACAAAGCAAATAACAGAAATTTTGTGACAAAAGCAGTTCAGAAGAGTTATTGTACTGTTTTTTCATTTGAAAAGCACCGCAGTAGCAAATGTAGCAACATGTTGGAGAAAAATATAAGATAGTAAGCTGCAGACTGCTGCTGCAATAAACCATTGTCATGCTTATTGGCTCAAGGTGGCGAACGAATGCACACACTTTCTTATACAAATATGAATTTTCAATCCTAAAAATGACTGTTGAATCAGATGGACAGATTGAGGACATAAATGATTGTCTTCGGATATTGAAGCTTCGCCAGCCAAACGAAAGGAAATGGACATACTTATGCGAATGCAGGAATGACCGAATGAAATAGTTGGAAGAAACGTGACATATGCAGTGTGTTTAAATGAGTTAAGCATCCCCCCACTTTAACCGGAAAAACTAGCACACACTAATACTTGACGACACCACACTCGCACAAAAGACAACTCACCACACTTGTAGTTACATCCACCCACTCAGCATAAAGGATGGTCTCCTAAGCAGATTCAAAACATTCGTGCCAGCAATTCGTCACATACAGTTCGCCGATCAACCCGTCAACAATTCGATCATCAACTACATTCGCTGAGACACTGCGCCGCGTCAACATCTCTACTCAACCTCGATTATACTTTCGACTTCCATCCGAAAAAGCTCGATCGCCAGCTCCAACAAGTTGGAATAGGATTCTCGCCGCCCCGTTTGTTGACACATATCTTAACAAAATTAAATTGTATAACATTTATAATAATAAAAATTATAATCAACCAATAACCAATTGTGAAAATACAAACAAATTTTTTTTTTATTAAACATAAATTTTGTATACTTTTATTCACAGTGTATAAAATAATTGATTTTGAGTATATGAAGTAAGATGCATAGTTTCCAAAGGCATGTCGCAAAGCATGTACCGTACAAATTTGACAACATTTATTTAGCTGCGTTAATATTTTAGAATGTTTATGGATTTCCATATTCCACATATATGTTTATGTGGAAAATTTTGTTAATGTTATTTCAAGCAATACGCATTTTGCTGGACAAATGGATTTATTCTAAAATGAAGTGGCCACGCAGCCATTGTTCTGCGGGAAATTATGTATTTTGAAATGAAATGAAAGTTGAATTTATCATTTCATTTTTTTTTAATATAACGCAGCTTGATGGACAACATTTTTTGGTTTCTGTTCCTGTGTACAGGAAAGATGGTTCTCCAACTCGTAAGCATGCCACGTATATCTGGCCGTGCGAAAAACATGGCATTTCCAAATTTACGCCACACACTATGCGACTATCATTGTGTCCTGTAGATTATCATCTCAAATGCAATTTTCACTGGAAACGGAATACGTTTGAACTGAAATGGAAAATCGTCAGAACTCAATGGAATTCGTAGAATCAAGCATTCTGCCTCAATCTTTCAAGTCCTTTAAAGATAACTTAGTTAAATTGGGACCGTGTTTTTGATTTTAAAGAAGAAATAAAATGTATATAGTTTTTCATTATTGCCAACTGAGCTTTATTATAAAGGCACGTTTTTACCATTATATCGTCTCAACCTTTTCTAAGTAGACAAGCAACTTTAAAAAATTCTTCAAAACATAGTTCATCTATGCTAAGAGCATGATCTTGGAGGCCACGCGCTGTCCCATCTACAACGTTCCCCATCGACTATAATATTATGACCGGCTTCATTTTTGAAGAAATATGGACCAGTGATTTCGTCTGCGCATAAGGCAAACAAAACAGTGAAATGGCTTTTCTTCACCCAAAATGAGAGAATTTTTGTTTATTGACGTGTCAAAATAAAGAACATCAGCGAATTTGGAGTGCAGAGCGTGGTGCATCGTGCGAACAACGTACTGATGTGAGATAAGAATTAAAATATATCACATTGTGTGTCTGAAATGGTTAAAATAGGTGAAAATCTGACCTAGCCTCCATATTACAAAAATCAGGATTTCGAACATCTGGCTGACTCTATTCTAGATGATTGAGTTACTATGAATTATATATAATATTGCTTGAATTCCGATCTTTTTACACCTTAAGAAATTTTTGTAACGTTGATTTTTGTAAGTTATAGGAGTATAAAATGTTCGACTGCACCCTGCTATCCCTTTCCTTACTTGTTTTTTATTCTTCTCTTATGAGTGGTGTTGCATATGTAGACTACTAGTTATTTGAGAGAACCGACTTCATGGCTCTTGTTGTTTATGTTGATGCGGATAACTAGTACTTTATAAAGAACGATAAAAAAGGAAAAGTTCCATTTTAAGTTACTGGCAAAAATAAAAAAAAAACTAGTAGAAAGGCGAATTAAAGTACATAGCTGCGGGTTAGCGCGTAAGTTTGCACTCAGTTGACATTGCGCCGTGTGATATTTTTCACAATTCTATTTTCACAAAAAAAAAAAAAATAATAAAAACAAAACAAGCGAATGCGTCAGCATTTTTAAACCGGCGGAAGCTGGTGCAAGGAAATGCTTAATTTTGTTGTTAAGTTTGCTGACGTTCATGGTTATTTTGATGAAAATTTGTCGGACAACTGAAATATCAACTCAAAATTGAGTTTCTATGCATACATATGTATGTGTATATATTTCTATTGAGTTCATGTTTCAATGAGTAAAAAATTATTTCTCACTCGACGGTAATTTATTCGCCAACAGCTGAGTTTTCCCATGTCAGTGTTGCTATTTGAAGACGTGTGGTACCTTTGGTGTGCTTTAAATATTCTTCTTGAATGCTGTCACTTGTTAACCAAATTTTTAACAGAACCATGCGTCCCAGTAGCATTGCCAAGCATATAATTTCACACTCTTGTTTCTTCTCTAATACTCTTTTCCACAAATTTACGAATTTCAACAATGTTGCTTCGTGTCTTCACTTCTCTTCTTCTTTGGCTTTTTTCTTTACCCTCCCCCATTGGAATGACTTCGTGTATTTAACTTCTTTAGCTGCCAAACCATTTGTCAAGTAAAATTATGCCACGGCAGCATAGTGTAACAGCAGGCTGCATAACTGTCAAGCTTTATCACCACGTAACATACATATACACACATAACAACAACTAGAATGGCAACAGTAGTAAACAAGAACAACTGAAGATGTTATGTTCTACCATGTGTTGTGCGTTTTTGACTTTTCGTAAATGTCCTACTGTTATCATTTAATATTTGATTGTTTTAAAGTTTTGAAAGTGTTATAGCAAATTATAAATATTATAAATAATTTATAAAATATTTTAAGCCCAAAATAATGTTTAACGAATTTAGATTTATGGGCTATAATTTGATATAACACTTTCAAAACTTTAAAATAATGTAGCCTGAATTCCAAATGAATTCTGCGAATGTTGAGCTGCTCAGCAATAAACTACTTTGTAAATAGTAAATATTACCGTAAAATATTTCCATTAACAATGGTAAAACGAATATACTTGTATGATTAATAGAGTTGGTTCCTGTGACAATGGAGATTTACTCATCATTTGACTGATTGTCAAATTCCGATATTTACGAAATTTTCTTTTACTTAGCTAACATCTTTGAGTTACACCTCTTCTTTTGCTTTCGATTCCAAAACGTCAAAGAAAGATTGTTGATAGTATAGGTATTACTCAAATGTTATTTAAAAATATTTCATCTAAGTACAAAGTTTCCTAAATGCTTTTATGTCAGAGCTAAATAGTGTCGTTTTTCTTGTATGCAAGTACCATCATTTTTTGAAGATTATGTCCTTCAAATGATGGCGGCGGCTACGTCTCAGATGGTCCATTCATTGAGTTAAATCTTTATTCGAGCATTTTGATTGGTAATTGGCGAATGACACGTGCGTTGTTTTCCTTCAAGGCTTGCCATTGACGGTTATGTTCATAAGGCATCATTTTTGAATAAATATGGACCGATGATTCCACCAACCCACAAACCACACCAAACGGTCCTTTTTTTTCTGGATGAAATGATAGCTTATGACTTTTTTCAGGTTGCTCTTTGTCCTAAATGCAAGCACGCACAATAAACGCTATTTTCTCTATTTTCTTGTGATAATTGCATTTTGTAACCTTTCAGTTCTTCAAGTCGATCCATTCGTCAGTCCGAGTTGCTGCAAATGGCGCCGAAACGACTACGGCTACTATATTTTGTTCACTGTATGCTGGTTGTGGTCTATTCGATCGAATATTATCCAATAATGAGTACTTGGTTTCAAGACGGGTGATGGTGTTGCGAATAGTACGTTATTACAAGTAAACCGTTCAATGAATGCACGTACAAAAGGCATATACAATTTTGTGCGAGGTTTCGAAGAATGTATCTCTACATAATAACTGTATTTGTATTACATCTGAATGCGTACTTGCGCCCATATGTATGGCTGTGTGTCCGTAAGTGCGTACATGAGTAGATTGTACATGCGCCAGTAAATTGGTGTCTTAAGAGAGTTTCATCATAATTTTGCTACTAATGCCTTGTGTTAGAGTCCCCTCTTTAATTGAGCACAGCATAACAAAAAATTGTCAGTAAAAGAAAATTGCGTGTTTTGTGCGTGCTTGCAAAAAAAGCAAATTAAATACATATGTATGTAAATACAACAATTTGCTAAATGTGAAGAAATGGTAATGTAAGTACATTTTAGCGCATAAACGGGTGTAATTCGGCTTTTTGGGAGAGTGCTTTCCATTCCGTTTGTGAAAATGAGAAAGCCTTCAAATACAGCACAATGTTCCCACACCGTATTTCAGCAGATATTTCATAGCAATGTATTCGAACTATAAATCAAGGAAAGTACACAAGTTATAACTTCTTCCAAATTACTGTTTGCATAAATGTTTTGCATTTAATTTTCTCTCTTTTCTAGAAGTCTTCCCGGTATTTCTTGTGAAGTTTCCTTGCCAACAAATCTTTTATTAATAGATTTTATTATCATATATAACTTAACACTTTTTAATATTAAATGTTTTAGTACAACAGCAAGTAACTTTGAGTTCTATTCTTCTGTCTACCATTCAGTTTTTTATTCCATTACTATTTACAGACCATCTTCGATTTGATCATGGTTCTCTACTTCAAATCTATCTTTTTCATACTTTGGGCAGGAAAGGAAGTTATACTAAACTTTTCTTTCGCTTCTACTGCAAGTGGTGCATTTTTTTTGTAAGATATTTATTTGTAAAGATATTCTGTACATCCATCTGTCTGTCTTTGCTTTTTCCCATCGTTTCTGACATTCGTCAGGCTCCGTTGTCATTCCTGCTTCCTCTCTTCTTTCGTTAAGTAAGTGCCAGTGATTTTGTTTTATAGAAAACTCGCTTAATTTCTATGGCCTCCAACTACCTGATGTGAGACAGTTCGGCAGTTTTATGCAACTTAGATTGTGCACTTAGGATTAGTGACTTCGCCTTTTCTGAGTAGGTATCTGCTTCAGTGCTATCCCCCATCTAGGTGAAGCATACACAAGTATGGACCAAGGCTCCCTTTGCCAAAAGAACTCATCTACTCTGGCTAAGTCCAGAAATGTTTATCATTATCCTCGTTAGCGCCACCGTCCTTTTTGACGTTTTTTCACAGGCTTTGTTTAGATACGTCATGTAAATTAACCTTGAGTCTATCACCACTCCTAGATATTTCATTGACTGCTGTGTCGTAATATTATATACATCAGTATTGAGTGTGGCGACCTCTAGTTAATACTATTTCCGTCTTTTGGCCATTTTTTGATTTTTGGTTAAAATAAAAAAAAACAGACCAATAGCTAAACAGGTGAATGATATATAGTATATATATATTTTTGCGTTTATACCTGTAATTTACAAGAAATGATGTAATGGTGATATGTGGTAGAGAAACAAATACAAAATTGCTTTGAAAGAGTACAACTTAAATTATTTAAACATACATATTCTTGTGAAAAACTTTAATCTAGATTAAATTTACAGGTTGCAATCATAAGGGACCCAAATTTCTGGGAAATCAAATAACAGTTTCATTCGTAAAGTCGTTGAATTTATGTAAAAGATAAATTTCTTAAATGAAAAATTAAAATTTTAGCAAATGCTATTATGAATTATATGAAATCTAGTGCGTACAAAACATTAAGTGCTGCGCTTGAAATTAAAAATAAGTATATGATTATTTTCTGCTACCCGTTGATTGCATGTATCGGAAATCGTTTAAGTCAATTTACCACTTACAAATATAACTACCACACTTGAGTTGAAATACCAATACATGTAAGTGCAATCTAACTGACAGTTTTTGAACAGTTGCCATTCAAACCAGTCAGAAATGTTTAAGATTGCTAAGCATAAGTTCAAGTAACTATTGTATACCTTGGGGCGCTTATGCACGGGCATTTCAACACATAGTGTTCAAGTGAGGAATCTCATGAGCAGGAATGCAAGGCTCTCTTTGAGAATAATATATCAGCGCCCTAGCATCGTGGCCCCTAGCCTATTAGCGCTAGGGCTTTGATATATTATTCTCAAAGAAAGGCAAAGAGGGCATTGTCTTATCTACCAATTAACTACCAGAAACTTAGAAAGCGCCACTGTCAACATATGGTATTTAACTTTTCGCGTACCGGATTGATTTCTATTAACTGGGCTTTAAGCCATCTCAATACTATAATCTCATGTCATTATCAAGTAGAACTTTACTGATACTTACATCAAAGAGCCCAATTACTTTTGGTCAATTTGTTGAAAAAACACCACCAGTTAACAAAACTTTCGCAAAAATATATCACCATATTAAAAAAAATATTTTTCTGCTTTAGCCATAAAATAGTTTCATGAGCTGCACTTAAAGAATTTATAGCCTATAAGTGTTTGCCAATTTTTTCTGCAATTTAATTGGAGCGAAAATGCTTTATCTGCCTCTTTTAAGGTATCAGTGAAATTTATATGCGTTTATACAGTAAGGGACAAAAGTGTTCACGAATATATGAAATTTGAATTCGCTTGCTATTTCATAAATTTGGAACCAGTCTGGCAATATTTTTCTATTGTAAATTCTTTAGCGTTACGATAATTACCAGCCGGTAGCATTTTTTTAAACTAACGGGACTTTTACTGTTTCTATGAGTCGAAGAAAACAGAAATAGTGTGTGAACAGTTTTGACCACAATAAGATTTTGTGCACAATTGAGTTCCAAGTTTAATTTTAATACGGAAAAGGTAAAGTTTACTTATTTATTTAATTAATTTACATTTAATGTTTAAATATTTAAATCCTAAAAAATAACTTTTTAGTTGCTTTATTATGGGAAAAGCCATAAATCCTGTTTTGAAGAAAAATGTGCTGGAAGACATTAAAAATTGTGTTTCTTACCGAGAAATCGCAAACAAATATAATATTTCTCTGGGATTAATTACTAAAATAAAAAAGCAGAATGATTTAACAGTGGAGGCCGTCCGAAGAAGTTATCCCCAGTTGTAGCACGAATAGCTAGGCGCTTAATTGTTACAGGAGCAACAAATACCGCAGTGGAAACCAATAAAATCATTAGAGAGGTCCATGGAGTGAATGTCAGCGACAAAACAGTAAGAAGATGACTAAAAAATAACGAGCTCAAGGCAAGGAGCAATGGTAAAAAAACCTCTCTTAAGTGGCAAACACCGTAAGGCTTGTTTGGAGTTTGCCAAAAAATATGAACACTTCACAATCGATGATTGGAAGAGAGTGACTTGGTCTAACGAAACTAAAATAAATCGAATAGGATCAGATGGGCGTGCATGGACATGGATTGATAAACAAGTAGGTTTACAGAAGCTCAACATATGCCAAATAATGAAATTTGGAGGTGGATCACTGATGGCTTGGGGCTGTTTTCGCGGAAATGAGCTGGGTGTCCTTCGGAGGATCGATGGTATAATGCGTGCCACAGACTATATTGATATTCTGGAGGACTCATATCTTCCAAGTCTAGATATATTTGGACTCGAACATGGCCAAGGAGATATTTTCATGCAGGATAACGAGCCGAAGCATACCGCAAAAGTTACCAAATCGTGGTTTGTGGATAACGGGATCAAACCGCTCGATTGGCCTCCGCAGTCCCCAGATTTGAATCCCATTGAGCACCTTTGGGCGATTTTAAAAAGAAAAATTTTTGCTGAAAAGGATATTCCAAAAACGGTTAATGAATTGTGGGAGCGGGCCCTCCACGCATGGCAAAATATAAGCCCAAACATTTTAGACAACCTCATAAATAGTATGCCAAAAAGGATTCAAGCTTTAAAAAAATCGCGCGGTGGTCACACAAAATATTGACCGAACTTTTGAGTCTACGGACAAAAGTGTTCACACTTATATCTTCTGAAAATTAAGTATTCTTAATACGTTATGTTTAAATTTTAGAATTAAGTTATTGGATTTGAAAGCAAATTTACTACTCTTTTAAATGTATACATTATTTTTTTTTAGTAAGGTGTCTAATAAAATTTCTAAGCTTTAAGAAAAATTTTGGTATTTTCGTGAACAGTTATGTCCTTTACTGTATGTACTTGTAACTAATGACATGATAAACCAAAGGATCGCAGTCAACATACGCATTCGTACATAAATGGAATCAAAGTGCTGAAAGAAATCTGTCAAACGATTGAAGCTCAAATATACATTCGATATACATTGTATAGACTTTTTTTTTGTAAAATTTCACTCTTTCACTTAGTTACACATTTACGCTCATGTGAGTAGTGAGTTGAAGAGTTCACGTTATTTTTAGCTAACTCGAGCATTAAGAACTTAATTCCTCGAGAGAAATATTTATTTTGAGCTATATTCGAATTTCGTAGTGTGTGTGTGTGTATTTACGTCGAATTCGTCCAGTCATTCTTTCATTGAGTGTAATTTAATCGCAACGGTTGTAAACAAAACTGACCTACATTAAGCTAATTTACTTTAACAGAGGTACTTTAACAAGTCGATATATAAACTTAACAGAGGCCTTACAGAACCGGCAAATCCAAACCTTATCTTACTCCATATACATAGTTAGAAGCTTACGCATTAATGGAAGATGTGATGGTCTTCATACTAAACTGCATTAATGAAGCTATTGCAATATCTGGAGCGTAACTATAAAGTGAGAGCATTTGTTATCCGGTAGAAAAGAATGACCGTAATGGAAAAATCTTTCTATGAATACAAATTGTATTCTCTACACTTGTTGGACAATATTTATGTTAAGAAAAGTAACCGTTATCCGTCAACAAATGCGGTTAAAGTTTATGCTCAGTTATGTCAAAAAACCCTTCATACTTATGCACTTAACCTACAGTATTTAGGAATTTTTCGAAATTACTGCTCATACATTTGTTTGCTGCAACATTACTCTTATACAAAATCAGTTTAGGTTTATATTTGGTTCTGATAAAAATCTTAACAATCAACTCCTGTGCAAGCTCATGCTGTTAACCCTCAAAATTTAAGTTCTATTGAATTTACTCTCAATACATTCATTTATGGCTAGAAAATTTTACTCTAATAAAAAATTGGTTAAAGTTAAACTATCGTTTGTTAAAAACCTTAACAAACTCTACCCACGTTCATTCTGTTAAAATTTATAACTTTGGCATCTTTCGTAAATTTTTCTTAACATCTTTATGTTAAAAGTAACCCTTACTCTTATACAAAATCGGTATACTCACTAATATTAAAATTCTCCACAAACTCTGTCATCTTTCGAAAATATTGTTAGCAACTTTTACTCTTATACAAATTCGGCTTTTATTAACTCAATTACGCTAAAATTCTCTATAAACCCTCCCGACGCTTTTATGTTAAAATTAGAATTTTTAGCATCTTTCGAAGTTACTTCCTAAACATTTATATGTTAAAACTAACCCTCGCTCTAATAAAAAATCGGTTCTTGTTTAATTCAGTTAATGTTAAAATTCTCTACAAACTCTCTCATGTTAAAACTCAACGCAGATTTAGAAAAAAATATTCCTATATACTCGTATATATAAATCGGTTTATATTTAACTTTCTTATGTTAAAAATCTCTACAAACTCTCTGTCTTTCGTCTGTCCCTTTTCACATCATTTATTTATTACAAGTAACTTTTACTCTTATACAGAATCGGTTCAAGTGAAACTCTTTTATGTTAAAAATCTCTATAAACTTTTTGACCGGTCATGCCGTTAACCATCAAACTTAAAGCATTTTCCTCAATAGATTTATTTATTTTTAGTAATCTTTACTGTTATGCAAATTCAGTTAATGTTTAATTCACTCAGTCTCTAAAAACTGTAGAGACCCTCATGCTTTTAATTCTCAATATTTATAGACATTTCGAAATTATTTAAAGTTAATTAAAATTTATATTCACTTTTGCTAAAAACTTGTGCATGTTATGCATTTTTTCGAACATAAAAATTCTAAAACAACATTCACTGTAACTAACATTAACAACCCAACTAACCAGTCTATCATTGTTCTAAGGAAACGATTCCAACGAGCGGTTGCCATTTAGTGAGAACGTGTCAGCTAACAAAGAGTTGACTTCGTGATTCGGATTTGCAAAACGTTTCGTCGACAAATTTCTGAAACGGAATTTTTCTCGCACACATCTAACTGCACGGTAGTAAATACAGTTCAGATGCTTCGTTAATGGGGTTACATTGGTTTCCTCGCGCAAAAAACGACCTTTTTTCAATAATTTTTTTTACGTATAAAATATGAAATACTTTAATGAATTTTTTTTTCTATCTAAAAGACTCATATTTAATAAACATTTTGTAAAATTTAAAAAAAAAATATCAAAATGGCGGTCATTACGACACCATTTCCGCCAGTCCCTCGGAAAAAATGTGCACCCGCGTTGTCAGCAGAACTTCTTCCAGGATTATCTGAAATAAAAATAAAAAATACGTGTTTTAGTAAAAACAATAAACTAGGTATTGGACGAAGGAAAAAAATTAAAATTGGATTTTTGGCAGACGCTTTTATAAAAAAATGCAATTTCGATGAAAATTTCTCGATATTTTTTTTTAATAGTTGTAATTAAAAAAATCCTTCATTCAGGACCTTGTAAATGATATCTCGAAGACCTGTGTAAAATTTCATCAAGATCGGTTGAGTAGTTCGCGAGAAATCTTGACAACCGACTTTGAAAACATAGTTTTAAGAAAAACGCGTTTAAAGATGGCGCACTTAGCCTAGCTAGCCTCAAGTGCACAAGTTCTCAAGGCTGTATCTCCGAAACTATTAGTCGGATGAACTTGAAAATTTAGGACAATCATCCGTGCGTGTTTTTTGCATATTAGTTTAGTTTTACTTTGGAATTCGGTGTTGATGGTTATGTTATGGTCCTGAGGTTTGTTTTTAACGAACGTTTAAAATGAAAACAATTTTGTGGTGGAAAGATGAATTCGATATACACATTATTGGACCAATATGATTAAGTCGCTGTATTGCACAAGTGTTTGTTTTTTATTGTTAAGTTATGTAAAGAAAGAAAGTAATATAAATAATTGTATGAAATGTTGCAAAATAAAATTATAATCTGGAAGGGAAACTAAAAATTTCTGAATGAAATTAAAATTCATAAAAATTGCTTAAAAAATAAAAAATGTAAACTGTAAGATAAACCAAAAAAAGGAAGAGCTAAAATCAGGTAGAATAGAACATTTTATACTCTTGCAACTTACAAAGCACAGCCAGCTAAATTTATCCTGGTGTTGGCAATATTAAAAAGTGTAGCGGAAGGATTCTTTATTGTTCGACGAAATCGTGAATAGATTACGATCAAAGGAAAAATTATACTAAATTATCCTCAATGCTTTACAATAAACCCTTCCTGTGCCATGTCGAGTTTAATGTCTACGGCGAATTTAGTTATTAGTTTATCGCCCTTTTAGTAGTTTTTAAGAAAACTATTATATGGAGAGAGGAGAGGGTTATCATCCGATTTCACTCATTTTTACCTATTGTAGGCATGGCTAAAAAGAATTATGTGCAGTTTGGATTAAACATAGTCAAATAGCATATATAATGGTACTTCTACAAATTTTTGAACTTTCAATACAAATATATCGAAATTCTGAACCTCATATATGTATGTGTCAACATTTCTTAATCAAACGGACGTACAATCAGTTCGCATGATCAAATCGCCCCGCCAAAAAAATCGTAATTTTTCCACAAAACTATTTTAACCTTATAGGAACATAAGTATTGCAAGAGTATACAAACTAACTTAACATTTTTCAATACAGTTTACAAAACCGATGACGATTGCTAAACATTATATGTAAATACGAAAAAATATTAAAATTGTCAATATACATTTTTACATAGAAATAATGTATTAATTAAATACAAATTCCATATTGATATTGTAATATTTCTTCTGCTGGACAAATCGGAAATATATTGGGTTGTCAAAAAAGTCTTGCGGTATTTTTATTGAATTTTTTTTTTTATTGAAATTGAAATGAATTTTTGATGACTCATGCCCAGCTCCTGACCGATTCAGCGATTTTATCGCAATTTTCGACGACAGGCCTTCCGGAGCATGGCGCATCTTCGACCAACTCTACACCAGAACGAAATTGTTGAAACCATCGTTGTGCGGTGGAAATGGAAACTGTATCGGGTACATCAACTGCACACATTTTATTGGCGGCTTGAGATACATTTTTGCCTTTATCGTGGTAGGACGTTATAACTCACGAACGACTTAAAAGAAACAACAATCGTGTGAAATGAGCTTTCCAGAAAGGTATAGCATGACCCGATGCGACGAATAAAACTAGAACTACGCGCTTTCAGCGCCAACTAGCGAAAATACCGCAAGACTTTTTTGACAACGTCAAAGAAAATTGTATTGTGGACTTATGTAAATATAACAGGCGCACATACTCGTACATATGTAAGTCCATGCTAGTCCCGCCGCGTGCTTATAACCATCTGAGTACGCACCGCTTTTTGTTATTTCGTGATCATTAAATTTAATTAACTTCATTACTCTTGGCAACGTTTTTTCCTCAATTAAAAAAATATTCTTTGGAAGTGAAGACTTGAAAGTAGCAAAGCGAAAAAAGCAAAAGTACAACCTTCAGCAATAGATAGCGTACTGGAAGATTGTGAGTTTTTGTGTGTCAGTTCAGACATTAGCTGGGGCGTGAATGTCTTAGCGTATTTTTAACCAATTTTCAGCTTTTTTGTGCTTTTTCATTAAATTCTGATAACGCGAAATAACTACGAAATTTCAGTGTTGGAGTTACGGGAAAAAATATCAGAGACTGAAAGTTTAGTAAAGACACTGCAAGTTTGTACTCATTAAATATAAATTACAAGGCCAGAATGCAGTACTGCGTCTGCTCCGGCTTATTTAACGCGCTTCGCATATGGAAGGTGATGAAGTTTGATCATTAGATATACTTTCGTTGAAATTTACGTACTTAACCCTCCATTACCAACTTTAGGGTCGAATCGACCCAGACATGCAAACTTTTTAAATTAACAAAAAATAAAGAATATTTTTTAACGCAATATATATGTGTAATCTAAATTTGTACATATTTAAACGTTTATAAACAATAAGAATAAGAAACATGTAAAATATTATGCATAAAAAATTGTTTTAAAAAATACCCTGGGTCGATTAGATTACATAATTGAAAAATTTTTGCATTAGTCATTCCAATTTTTCTTTTTACCATTTTACTTTTATATTTCAGGTTTCAAATGCACTTTATTTGAAGTCAATATCTTTAAAACTTATCATTTTATGCGGAATCTGGCTGGATAACTTTTTTTTCACTTTTTTAGCTATGTTGTAATGAATACAAACTTAATTTCAATTTAAGTATATAAATTAATTTTTTAGCACATCATTTTATAAATTTAACAATAAAATACTACAATATACTAAAAGACGTATACGTTTTAGCAATTTATAAGTTTAAACGATTTTAATAGATAATACAAATGAGGGTCGATAAGACCCATGGTTAGTAACCATGCGACATGATTTGAGGTTAGTAATGCAGGGTTAAGACTGCAATCCATAGCAGCAGCTCATTTTATAAATTTAACAATAAAATACTACAATATACTAAAAGACGTATACGTTTTAGCAATTTATAAGTTTAAACGATTTTAATAGATAATACAAATGAGGGTCGATAAGACCCATGGTTAGTAACCATGCGACATGATTTGAGGTTAGTAATGCAGGGTTAAGACTGCAATCCATAGCAGCTGCCTGGTACTATAATCATAAAGTTGGTGCTTGTGTGCCGTAGGCCTCAGCGAAATTTGTTTTAATTCAGCTGCTGCATTGCCATTGAATTTTGTTAAAAAAATATTTGTTGTTTTCATAAATTCAGCAGATAATTTACTCTAAGCCTTCTAAAGTTTCATATATGTATGATTTTTGATCATAGACACATCAAACTACGTTTTCATTGAAGCAAACACCAGAAAACTTTGCGTTGTTGCAATGCCTAAGCTACCTTAGTGCAGCGGCTGCGGCAGTAATATACTTATGTGTATATAATAATATAGTTTTTATACTCTCGCAACAAAGTTGTTAAGGAAAGTATTATAGTTTTGTTCACATAACGGTGAACTAAAAGAGTCAGATATAGGGTTATATATACCAAAGTGATCAGGGTCACGAGTAGAGTTAAAATCCGGATGTCTGTCTGTCCGTCCGTCCGTGCAAGCTGTAACTTGAGTAAAAATTTAGATATCATGATGAAACTTGGTACACGTATTTCTTGGCTCCATAAGAAGGTTAAGTTCGATGGGCAAAATCGGCCCACTGCCACGCCCACAAAATGGCGGAAACCGAAAACCTATAAAGTGTCATAACTAAGCCATAAATAAAGATATTAAAGTGAAATTTAGCACAAAGGATCGCATTATAGAGTAGCATATTTTGACGTAATTTTTTTGGAAAAGTGGGCGTGGCTATGTCAGCCAAACTCTATAGAGTCGTTTCCTTCAGGCATTTCCATATACAGTTCAAAAATGGAAGAAATCGGGTATTAACCACGTCCAC
The DNA here is from genome assembly GCF_023373825.1 of Bactrocera dorsalis. Taxonomy (NCBI): domain Eukaryota; kingdom Metazoa; phylum Arthropoda; class Insecta; order Diptera; family Tephritidae; genus Bactrocera; species Bactrocera dorsalis. The sequence goes on from NC_064303.1 coordinate 38,904,819, forward strand.
CTCCCATACAAAGGTTATGTTGAAAATCACTAAAAGTTCGTTAACCGACTAACAAAAAACGTCAGAAACACTAAATTTTACGGAAGAAATGGCAGAAGGAAGTTGCACCTAGACTTTTTTTAAAAATTTAAAATGGGCGTGGCGTCGCCCACTTATGGGCCAAAAACCATATCTCAGGAACTACTCAACCGATTTCAATGAAATTCGGTATATAATATTTTCTTAACACTCTGATGACATGCACGAAATATGGGTGAAATCGGTTCACAACCACGCCTTCTTCCAATATAACGCTATTTTGAATTCCATCTGATGCCTTCTCTGTATAATATATACATTAGGAACCAATGATGATACATACATAGGTAAATGACGGATAATGAAATCTCGATTATCACTTTATCATGCGAGAGTATAAAATGTTCGGTTACACCCGAATTTAGTATTTATCTTAAGTTACAATCTGTCGTAAGACAATAAGTAAATGTAATTGATTAAAGTGATTCACATTGATGCATTAAGTGCAATTTGGCCTTAATATAAGATTATTTTGTAACTAGTATTTATTAAGCTAAATTAAGTAAGGTGTATCAATATTTTTACAATGTGTATTATTTTATACTTAGATAGTTCTTACGATCTAAATGGCAGGTCTAGAGGATGTATTCTTTTAAATCGTCGTGTGTCATCTCTGTTGTCTAATAAGTTTATAGCCAATTTAATCTTGTTATATACCTTGAGCTGTATCTTTTTATTTCATCAATCACCATATGCATTCTCATATCCTTATGGAGATGAATATTTTTAATGTAGCACGGTGCGTTAGCTAGAAGGCTAAGGGTTTTTGACTGGAACCTTTGAATTATATCTATGTTGGATCTACTTGCTGTACCCCAGATTTGAATGCCATAAGACCATATAGTTCAACATAGTTTTATAGAGAAGAATTTTGTTTTGTAAACTAAGTTTAGACTTAGCAACCAATACATTTTCTAGTTTTAATTTTGAGCTGCGTTCTCTTGGCTCTAATATGTTCACATCAAGTAAGCCGCTTATCTAAATGTAATCCTAGATATTTTACACAATTGGACTTTGGAATTAAAAGATTATTAAGACTCACACCGGGGCACTCTTCCTTCCTCAATGTGAAAGTTAGCCGAGTAGGCAGATGAGAGTACAGCAGTGTCGTCTGCATAGGTGGCAACTGTTAAATTACAATTTTCCAATATTGGCATGTCTGCTATAAAAAATTGTATATATGTAGTATTGGTCCCAGAACACTTCCTTGCGGGACACCTGCCTTTACTTCGTGTATGTCTGAGATTTCATCTTTAACTTTAGCAAAGAAATGCCTTTGACTCAGACAAGATCTGAGGAAGAGATAGAGTGGAGTAGATAGCGTCTTTTTAATTTTATACAGTAGGCCCGGGTGCCAGACTCTGTCAAATGCCTGCTGAACATCTAGAAAAATTGCACAACAATACTTTTTCTCCTCCAAGCTACTAAGTATAGTTTTCACAACGCGACGACATTGTTCCGGTGTGCCGTGCATATGTCTGAAACCAAACTGATGATCTGGAATAATTGATTGCTTTTCCAGCTCTGGCAGTAGTCTTCGAAGAAATACTCTTTCGAGTATTTTCGAGAATATTGTCAGTAGGCTTATTGGTCTATATGAAGATAATTCATTTTCTGACTTGTTTGGCTTTGGTATCATTATAATTTCAGCACATTTCCACTGTGTGGGGAAATGGCTCAATTTTAAGCTACTATTAAAAAGCAAGACCAAAAATAATAGACATTTCTTGGAAATGTTTTTGATTGTCCAAGCGTCGATGTTATCATGACCTGGAGACTTTGAATTTTTCAAACGCGATTTTTCAAATTGGACCTCTGAGAGTCTTATCCAATGGACATGGGCAATCAATGTATGATTCAACGTCCTCACGATGGCTGGAGCTACTGATGTTAAATGGCTGAAATATATCTTCATGGTTGGCAAACGCGTGTTCTTTCCTTATGTTTGATCTGCACCAAGTATTGTTAGTATCTTTAACTGGAACCTGTCTTATGGTTGGCCGTTTTAAGTATTTGGTGGCTTTCCAGATGTTATATTCGTTGTTGTAGTTTGGATCAAGTTTTTTGAGATATTCTCCAATCAATACTTTTTTAAATTCAGCTAAACTAGTTTTAAGCTCCTTAATTGCTTTATTGAAGGCTTTTTTGTCATTCGGATTCCTGCTGTAGTGCCATATCCCTCGAAGTCGCCTCTTGTTCTTAACCAATTTAGATATTTCATCAGAATATGGCTGCTTCTATGTGTTCGAGAAGTTATATTACTCGTACCATAGTTGGTTGAGGCTAAGCAGGCGGCTTCATATATTTTGTTAGTAAAAATCTCTACTGCATCATCTAAATCCCTAGTCGAATTTATCTCCATGTTGAGATTTATATTAGATTCAAGTCGAGATTGAAAGAGTTTAATATCGGATCTTTTATTTAATATATGCTGTTTCTTAGCAGTAAGTAAAGCAGGCAAATTAAAATGAATAATTAAAGCGGAATGGTCTGAAATAAGATCGTAATTATTTATTATTTCGACTAGGTTAGCGTCAATTCCAAAATAAACAGCAAAATAAATCAAATCAGGGGTCTTGCTAGGATCTGTGGACCAGTAAGTGGGACAACCAGTAGAAAGAACATTTAAATTTTTTTCCATAATGCATTTGTGTAGTTCGCGGTCTTTGGGATTAGTAAGGCGAGATCGCCACCATGGATGTTTGGCATTGAAATCACCATTAGCTAGAAATCCACTGCCCAGTTTGTTAAACAAATTAGTAAATGCCTGTTTACTTATGTTAAAACGGAGGTAGATACAGTGTGGTTATAGCAATCCCTCTATTAACGCTTGTGATTTGAACGGACGCAGCTTGAACTGAAGGCAACGATATTGGTTCTAATATCTTATATTATATTTTAAAGTTGACTTAACTATAATTGAAGATCCGCCATGTGTTTTTCCATCAGGATAATTGCAAGTAATAATATCGTAACCATTTATTTTAAAAAAGACTTGTTAGTAAAGTGAGTTTCTGAGATCAAGAGAATATCTACATATATGTGTTGTTAGTTACAACGAAATGTTCGACTTCTAATCTATGGTTACTAAGCCCATTGGCATTCCATATTGCCATGTTAAGGCTTAATTGCATAATCTTGAAACAAGAGAAGACATCATTGATATTAACGTAGAGGTTAATTCAATTTGTTTGGAAATTAGCGCTTCTAGCTTCTCGAAATTGCTGTGACTATGTGCAGCAGTGTTTTGTTGTCCTTTTGTAATTTCTGCGTAACTAAAGTTGTTATTGTAAACTTGTTGCTCAGTACTTGAGCGAACACCATCTTTAGGTCTATTATTAGTCACAGTCGATTTGTTGGGATCTTTATTACAAACTAGTGCCTGATTTACTTGACAACCTTTGTAGTTGGCAGTGTGACTTTGCAAGCAGTGTACGCATTTTGGTGGAGTAGCAGGGTCTTTTTCGCAAAGAGCAGTCTGGTGGTCCAGACTGCACTTAACAAATCTGTATGTTTTTTTACAGTATCGTTTAGTAGTATGTCCAAACTCTTGACAGCGATGACACTGAACTAAATCATTAAATTTGCGGGGAGGTTCAATTTTGACCACTGCGCTACATAATCGATTAATGTCAAATACATTTTTGTTGTTTGCTGACGGCTCTAAGTCAGCAAAAAATAGTGGCATTGGCATCTTTGTACCTTTACTTTTTGCATTAACAATGTTTTTCACAATATGGCCGTTTTGAGATAAGTCAAGTATAATGTCGTCTATGGGTGTGGAATAGTGGATATTTTTTATGACAATTTTATAGGGCTTCTCCTCTTTTAACTGATACGTGTGAAAAATTGTATTATTTTAGTCTAAATACGTCACAAGTTTTCTATAAGAGTCTCTGTTTGCAGGCATGACTCTGGCTTGTTCGTCTCTGCCGGACTTGTACGAAAAATTTTCTCTACTAATTAAAGTTGAGAAATTGACTATCATTTTATTTAGATATATCGTTTACTTGCGGTATGAAAATCGGTGGTGGCTTGAAAACACTCGTAGCTGTATCTGCGTTTTGCTCATTATTCTTATCAATGGCATTGTTATTATTAGTTTGTGTGTTTGTGTCTACGATTGCAAACCGGTTTGATGTTTTTGGAGTATTGTTTGGCTTTAGTTGTTTTTTCATTACATTTGGGGATTCAATAGTTTTACGTTTTGTTGCTTTGGGCTGGTACGCGTTTTGCCAGCCTCCGGTGTTATCACACATACCGACGTTTACAACGTCCTCACTAACCATTAAGTCGGGGTTTTGGTTTTGAGTTTTCGCTTTTTATTACACATGATAATATATTTAAAAAAATGCAAATACACTTTCCGACTATACTCGCACTACCTGTAATCGTACGCACTAAGTTTAGTGACCGCACACACTGAAATCACGATGGGAACTCATATAATAATATATATGCAAAATTTGTAAGTAACATACAAATTTCTGTTAAAAATGGTTGTTTAGTTTTCAACTTGCAGCCTAAGTTGGCTATGGCATGATTACTGCTATATTAATCAGTGCATGGCAGTGTTGTTACGGATTTATATCACACCGTTGGCTTAACGGGAAATAATGCCAAATGCTTCCTAAAATCAATATATGTATATATATATATAAACATTGAAAATAAAGTTAACATTACTCTAAATTTTCAGTAGCGAAAGTATTTCCTCAAAAGCCAATTTCAGGCAACTTTCTGCAAAATACATTTAATGCGTTTAGCTCTAAAATAAAAAAAAAAAACAGAAATTAAGAAATTTTCGAGAAAGATTTGAAACGAGCAAAGCTAGAGTATAAGAGAATGGTTGTCACATACAGTAGAGGCCCGCTAATCCGGACACGGCCTAATCCGGATTCCACTGTAATCCGGACAGGGTTAAAAAATTAAAATTTTCTATTATGTCCCTTGTAATCCGGACCGACATTCTCTATCCGTATTCTCTACTCCGGATCACATGTTTATTATTCACTACATTCGCTTCTTAGAACGCTACGGCAGCGAGCAATGGAGGCTAAACAAAAAAGCGTTCGCCAAACAAAATTAACCGTTTTTTTCAATTAAATTTAGAATTTATATTACACCGCTTAATACATACAAATTTCTAACGTTGATTTTCAATAGATTGTTTTAAGTTTTTTTTGGAATACTTATGTGTATTATTTTGTTATAATAAACAAACAGAAATTTATAAATATTTTTTCTTAATACATAGTTCTGATATGTCTTTGGTAATCCGGATTCCCTTATATTCCGGATAGGGGCCGGTTTTAATTGATCCGGATTAGCGGGCCTCTACTGTATGTGCAAGTGCAGCTATGTGTTCATACGTATTGGGCGAAAACATATATTGTATATTTTGGATAAAACCATGCATGCGATGGTAAACTGTGAGAATTAGATAAAGACAATAGAAAATAGAAGCAGAAAAGCTGTGGAAGATGCAAAATGCATGTGTCTTCCTAGCACAATTTTCTTTTCTGCAAATAAGAAATTGCCTGTAAAATGCTGCACACCCATTCGCTTATACTAAAGGCAATCGAAGCAAGGTGGCATACCCTCAGCTTAAGCTTCAACAAAGGAAATCTATAATTCACACTTTTATGCTCGACCTAACTCCACTGTTTTTCATTCTGTCTGATTCTCAAAGCAACGCTCGCAATTACCCGCATACATTTCCTGCTTGCTTTTTCCTTCCTCTTTGCGGTGTGATCGATATTGGCTGGCACAGATTTAACTGACATCCTCTGTTTGTGGATTTATGGCGTTGAGTGTGACATGAAAAAAAGAGAGCAGTTACTCGACTCTCGAGAGTAAATGCTGACACTTAAAGTGGCATTTGTCTCATTGCCATAGTGGAAAGTGTGGCGCTGTTGTTGAATGCAAATGGTGTATAAAAGCAATGAAACTAAAAATATAGATGGAAAGTATATTTAAACTAAATGCAAAATATAAAGTCTGTCAAGTAAGAGTGTCGTTATGTCAATTTATAAAGAAATTTATTTTATGAAACTTTCATATTTATATATACATTGAACACATTACAAACAATGCTGCAATTTGGTCAATAATATAGTATGTCCAGTCACCACCGGCGTCGATAGTTGCCTGGCATCTACTAATTTGACGGCGTATTCTAGTGGCAAGGATCCCCAGACCCGACGAATTTCATAAGACTTCTGTTTAATATATGCCCATACATTTTAAATAGGGTTTTCATCGGGCGACTGCGACAGCCAATCCAATGTAACGATGGCAGATTGAGTTTTCCACTGAGTACAGAGCTTGCTGCGGTGTTTAGGATCGTTGTCCTCCTGCAGAATCCAATCTTCATCTTTTCTGATGAACCATCGAGCAGATAGCAGTAAAGCTTTTTTGTAGATTTTTATCATTTTCTCGGCATTTAGGCTGTCAGTAAAGGGGTACAAAGTGCCGAATCCCTGCTTTGAGAGGCAGCCCCAAAGATGCACCTTTATTCTATGTTTTACGGTCCGCTGAAAAAGCCTATTGGTGGAAGTTGACCAGACTCGCGTGAGTACAGAACGTGCTCATATAGAACATTCATCAGTAAAAATGACATTTTCAAAATCTGTATCAATATTCTCATGCGCCCAAGCGAGTTGCTTTGTCACAAGTTAAAGCAGGATTCCGCGAAAACAGATTCACAATTCTTTTTTCATCTTTTTTGTTCACTTTTCCTATCGAACCACGTTCTGGTAAATCATCGACATTTTTAGCCACTTTATGTCGCTGTATCCACTTCTGTACAAATGCCGACGACTTTCTCATATATTTAGAAGCCGCTGATTGCGACATTTTGGAACTGAACAACTGAACCTTTGTTGACAATGCATCAAGGACAAAGCTTTCCTCTATCGGCTCGCGAAGGAATTACTTGGCAGACTCTATTAATATTCATTGCATGTTTTTTTCTTAGTATAGTTAGTGAAATATATGAACTCGGAAGCAAAAAAGTGTTTATGGTCTTTTCATAGAAATATAAACCAAAATCGCCCGGTTTAAACGCAAATAGTTTAGAAGGTCTAAGAGAGTAATATTCAAAGTTTGAGATCAATCAAATCGAAAAGAGGAGGTATTGAGTCGGTTTAGTTTAGGCTGTCGACTTTGGCTAGTAGTCGGACTTCAAATGCCAAATTCATCAGAAGTTTTTAATTAATTGTAAGTATCCGTGGAGAACGTCGCTTCTCACATAGAATGGTGCACTTACTAGGGGGCGAAGAACTCTTTCCTAAAAGGTACAAATTAGAGATAGGTAGCTAGGAGTGCAGCCCTGTTATCTATCGGGTTCAATTAGCATTTGATGTACCATTTTGATACACTATTCGTGGAACCTCCTCCATTCAAGATTTGGTGTTTGATGGATTCCAAGTGTTTTGTGTCGGATCTGTGCTAGAGCTGGGCATTCGCTGAGAAAGTGGAAAATTGTTTCCTTGTTACCTGCTACTCCGCAGCCTCGGCAGATGTCGTTGAAGGGCATAAAACAAACTTTAATATTTTAATTTAAACCGATATTCTACTAAAAACATTTCCGACGAAGGCCTCAATGTTTTTTTCATAAAACTATTCGTTTTAAGTTATACTTGTATATTATGCACTCTCTTTTGCTTAAAACATGGTGTTATCTAAACTCAACATAATTGTTAAAGAATTGGTTTTAAGCAAAACAGCCTTTGGGACTTTTTTTTATAAAGTGGAGAGAAGCTTTTTTTTATACATTTGCAACATGTTGCTACACTGTATACTAGTTCAGTTCACCTCACAGTTGTACGTATCACATAAAACTAAACGAGATAGATATAGGGTTTTATATATACGAGTATATAAATGATCAGGATGACGAGGAAATTTTAAATCCGGTTAACTATCTGTCTCTCTTTCCGTCCGCACGTGCAAGCTGTAACGTGAGTAAAAATCGATTAAACTTGGTATATATCATTTTCGGCAAAATAAAAAAGAAGCGTTTGTAGATGAGCGTAATCACCACCACTACCACGCTCACAAAACGCCAAAAACCGAAAACCTATGAAGTGCCATAACTAAGTAAAGATATAAAATTCTAATTTGACACAGGCGATCGCAGTAGCAATGGGCACTTCTAAGCACAAATTTCTGGAAAAGTGGGTGTTGGTCTGCCCCCTAATAAGTTTAACGTACATATCTCCTAACCCAATAAAGCTACAGAAATATATTGATTATTAAAATATTTATAAAGTCAACAGTGGGTCATGGGCTTTCACTGACTGTTTGTTCAGAAGGAAAGAGAGAAACCTCTCTGGTGAACTATAAAACTCTCGGAAGTCAGGGCATCTTATAAAAAAGTTCAGAAGGAATGGATTAACTGGCAATTGGGAATTATATACGAGTATAAAACGAGATTTACAACATCCGACATAAGATAAGAAAAGAGGATTTTGCTGTGACGATTGTTACTCAACTCTCCTCCTTCTTACTTAAAGCTTTGGAGAGGCGGAAGGACTGGTATATAAGGACGGGTATACCGAGGAACAATTTATCAGGAGCGCAACACTTTTATTGTAAAGGTAGGTCAGCGGATACTGCCCCGCATACTATCGTGTCATAACTTAAGGAAGCCATTAGGGTTAAATAATTCGCTGTTGGGTCCTTCCTTGATATTGAAAGAGCTTTCAACATCTTCCATCCGTAAATAGCCGAAACTGAACTGGACGGCTTTAGGATTGAATCAAACACCTCATTTTCAGACAGACGACAGGGTGATTGAAAGTGAATTGAAACGCTCCAGCTTAGAGAAATGTGGGTAGGGATACCTTACAAGGCGGAGTTCCCTCTCCTCTTCTAAGGATCGTGGGCGTTAAAGAACTGCTTAAAAAATTTGAAGATCGTGACAAACGATATGGCACATACGGTCAAAGGAAAGTTCCTGAGTAGCGTGTTTGAGCTGATGCAAGGGTATCTCAGCAAATGGGGCTGCCGGAAGTGGTCTATATATTGACCCAAATAAAACTTATATAAGGAAGATACGAAATCTCGATGGCATCGCTATCGCAAATGGGAAATGTCCATCTGCAACCTCCAGATGCTCCTGGGTAGGAGGCTTTCATGGAAGCCGAATATCAGAGAGAAAGATTTTGATTTCCTATTCAAAATTGTTTACACGTTTTTAACAGTCCTTATATAAACAATCTACTAGTTGCCGCAACAGTGTGTTAATAATAATTGAGGTTTCAAAATTTCTATTAGCACTTGGCACCTCAGGAAATAAGTTGCCTCTGCATTATTACCACGCTCACTTTCATAGTTAGCCTGAGGCTGCTGGAAAATTTCCACAGACCAAATAAGTTTAAATGCATAATAAAACTTGCAACAACGTTCCGTTAGCGTTACTATATATTTCTATTGTAGTTGTGCAATAACTTCTCGTCAACAAAATAGAAAAATGTTGCGGTGAAATTTAGCTTTTTGCTGGCGTGAAATAAATTTTAAAATTTAATTTGTTCGCAAGTGCAAATAAAAACATGAAAGATGTTGATTTTGGCTGCACCGAAGCTACCATATAATACCTCTCACAGATGCATTTCTTATAACATAAACTATTATAAAAGTTTTTGTATCAATTTTAGTCGGTCAGTCTATATGGCAGCTATATGCTGCTGTATCGGAGCTTTAGACAATTCGTGCCGAATTTGGGCAAATATCATTTAAAATAATAAAGCTTTCTAGAGAAGCACAAGTATTTGATTTGATGCGGAATAGACGTTTCAAACAAATGAGTGTTTCTAGGAGGGAAAGAACGTGTTTGATGTTGATATCCTAAAAACTAAGCTAGTAGCTAATGCGATGAACCAACAAACCAACAAGCTAAATCGACTCAGCTAATCGCGCTGATAATCTATACATAAAGAGATATATATTCTTTATCGAAAATCCTATGTTTTCTACTGGGTGTTATAAACTTCATGGCAAAGTTATTATACTCTGTTCAGCTTTGCAACGGAGGCAACTAAAAACAAACAGAAGAAAACACATAAACTGAGTTAAAGCGCAAACTTCGTTGTAAAGAGTTAAAAAAAAAGAAAGCGATGCCTAGAGAACGCAGGCAAATATTTCATATAAAAATAATACATTTATGAGCATCAGTAAAATTCGTTACAAGAAGGGACTTTTGCACATAGTGTTGGGTATGAGTTGGCCTTTGTGCTCCTGCTTATATTATATGTACATATAGCCATGTTTTTATGTAATTTCTAGCAGTTAATAAAAACACGAAACAATTGAAACCAAGCAGTCACTGCCGCAAAATTTGAAAAATGTCCATTGCAGAACAAACATAGCTATATAATACTATAGCAAAAAATAGTAAGACTTAATAATTTAAATTTCGCACAAAAACTCATTCGTCGAAACGTTTCCTTTTTCTAAGTTGGTATGACTGTCAGTGACGTCTGAACCAAACTCCACATCAAACCTTAGTGTTTAGTATATGCTAAAAAGAAAGTCAATTAAATTTTGTGCGCTGAATCAATTTTCTGGTGCCAAAGTATTCAGAATATTGAAAAAGGCCTTCACTGATAATTATTTATCGCAAGCAACTCTTTTTGATTAGAATAAATTGTTCAATGAGGGTCGAGAACGTGTTGACGACGAACCACGTTCAGGACGGCAATCAACATCAACTGCTGAACAACACGTTAATAAAATAAATGAATTGGTGCTTGAGAATCGACGATTAACAGTCAGAGATCTTACTAGCATCGTTGGAATTTTGAAAGGATCATTGAAAACTATTTTGAAAGATCATTTGGGTCTAAGAAAAGGAAAGCACGATTGGTTCCAAAATCACTTAATTTTTTCGAAAAAACGTGGCATTTACCGAGGTATGGTGCACTCCGAACTTCTTTCGACCGGCCAAACCGTAAACAAGGAATATTATTTGAATGCTATGCGTCATTTTCGCGAAGCTACTCGTAAAAAGAGGTCGGAATTATTAACCTGACTTGAGTTTATTTTCATCAACCTTTGATAACCATATTTAAAAGAGACTTGATACCAGAAAAACATACATGTTTCAATAATTCGATGTCATAATTCCCGTTCAAAGAGTATATATAGGGTGATTTTTTAAGAGCTTGATAACTTTTTAAAAAAAAAAAACGCATAAAATTTGCAAAATCTCATCGGTTCTTTATTTGAAACGTTAGATTGGTTCATGACATTTACTTTTTGAAGATAATTTCATTTAATGTTGACCGCGGCTGCGTCTTAGGTGGTCCATTCGGAAAGTCCAATTTTGGGCAACTTTTTCGAGCATTTCGGCCGGAATAGCCCGAATTTCTTCGGAAATGTTGTCTTCCAAAGCTGGAATAGTTGCTGGCTTATTTCTGTAGACTTTAGACTTGACGTAGCCCCACAAAAAATAGTCTAAAGGCGTTAAATCGCATGATCTTGGTGGCCAACTTACGGGTCCATTTCTTGAGATGAATTGTTGTCCGAAGTTTTCCCTCAAAATGGCCATAGAATCGCGAGCTGTGTGGCATGTAGCGCCATCTTGTTGAAACCACATGTCAACCAAGTTCAGTTCTTCCATTTTTGGCAACAAAAAGTTTGTTAGCATCGAACGATAGCGATCGCCATTCACCGTAACGTTGCGTCCAACAGCATCTTTGAAAAAATACGGTCCAATGATTCCACCAGCGTACAAACCACACCAAACAGTGCATTTTTCGGGATGCATGGGCAGTTCTTGAACGGCTTCTGGTTGCTCTTCACCCCAAATGCGGCAATTTTGCTTATTTACGTAGCCATTCAACCAGAAATGAGCCTCATCGCTGAACAAAACACGCGCGCGAAACACATTTCGAACCGAACACTGATTTTGGTAATAAAATTCAATGATTTGCAAGCGTTGCTCGTTAGTAAGTCTATTCATGATGAAATGTCAAAGCATACTGAGCATCTTTCTCTTTGACACCATGTCTGAAATCCCACGTGATCTGTCAAATACTAATGCATGAAAATCCTAACCTCAAAAAAATCACCCGTTATAAGAAGGCTCGGAAATATAAGTATGTGACCTGGTCTACGAAAAGGGAGCTAACGTGCGAAAACTAGTTTTCTGGGAAACAGCTGTTAAAAATAAACAACTCGTTTCGTCAGTTTCTCGTTATCTCATTAATTGTTCTCCTTTCCAGAGGCTTCAAAGACGTCCAGTAAGTGTTGTTTTTGGTCGGAATATTATTATAGTTCATCGTGTAAGTTGCTAGTGTGGAACATTTAAAAAAGTAACACTGAAGAAGTGACGTTTACTCTAATACCGCGCAGCTGCTGTTGTCTTCTTTTCACTCGTCTCTCTTTCCGGATGTTCTGTTATCACATTTGTGTAAGTGTTTCTGTTGATTATCGTCTTCGCATTTCGCATGAAATGAAACATGAGAGTTGATGAGGAGTTCAGTGCCGTATACGGACAATATTTCCATGAAAAGGATGATGAAAACAATGAAGAGAGCGATTATGATGAAGACGAAGTATGTGTATCTCAGGCAGAAGATGATACCGAACAAACTTTTGTTAAGATTGACCTGTCTGTTGTTGAAGTAAAGGAGGAGGAGCTGGTAATAAAATTTCTGTCAAAAGATTGTTGTAATAATAAATGTCATACACTGATACCACCGGAAATGATCGAGAGTACGCGGAACAATTGCTTAGAGATGTCGAAAAATGAACTTGATTTAGTGATACTAAGTCACATCGAAGCTGGAATTATGAGTAACGAAAAGCTAGAAAGTGTATACGCATAGCTTGCTGGGCGGAAGGAATATGGACAGAGACAGGATACAGAAGTTATGAGGCATAAAATTACATTTACCTTCTACAGAGTACCTGTTTGTCGTTCGTTTTTCCTTTTTGTACATGCGTGTGTGAAGAAGCGTTACGAACATTTAGTAAGTCATTTTGCTGCACAGGGTTTAACAGTGCGCCAACACGGACTGGCAAATAAACCGAGTACACATCCAAAGTCATTTAAACCGGCTGACATCGAAAAAGATGTTAAATTCATCGAGTCTATAGCCGATTTAATGGCCCTTCATTACTCTTCATTACAAAAAAATTATATTTTTTCGTATTTTTACTCTTCTTTCTCTACATTTTTAGGGAACTTTCAAACAAGTTATGACTTTTTGGATTCTATCACGTGAAAAAGCCTCTCATCTTCCATCCGAATCAACTAAAAAGTGAAAATTAATTTTTTGACACCTAAGCCCCTTTCCGTAGACCAGGTCACATATATGTAAAGGGTGATTTTTTAAGAGCTTGATAACTTTTAAAAAAAAAAAAACGCATAAAATTTGCAAAATCTCATCGGTTCTTTATTTGAAACGTTAGATTGGTTCATGACATTTACTTTTTGAAGATAATTTCATTTAAATGTTGACCGCGGCTGCGTCTTAGGTGGTCCATTCGGAAAGTCCAATTTTGGGCAACTTTTTCGAGCATTTCGGCCGGAATAGCCCGAATTTCTTCGGAAATGTTGTCTTCCAAAGCTGGAATAGTTGCTGGCTTATTTCTGTAGACTTTAGACTTGACGTAGCCCCACAAAAAATAGTCTAAAGGCGTTAAATCGCATGATCTTGGTGGCCATTTCTTGAGATGAATTGTTGTCCGAAGTTTTCCCTCAAAATGGCCATAGAATCGCGAGCTGTGTGGCATGTAGCGCCATCTTGTTGAAACCACATGTCAACCAAGTTCAGTTCTTCCATTTTTGGCAACACAAAGTTTGTTAGCATCGAACGATAGCGATCGCCATTCACCGTAACGTTGCGTCCAACAGCATCTTTGAAAAAATACGGTCCAATGATTCCACCAGCGTACAAACCACACCAAACAGTGCATTTTTCGGGATGCATGGGCAGTTCTTGAACGGCTTCTGGTTGCTCTTCACCCCAAATGCGGCAATTTTGCTTATTTACGTAGCCATTCAACCAGAAATGAGCCTCATCGCTGAACAAAACACGCGCGCGAAACACATTTCGAACCGAACACTGATTTTGGTAATAAAATTCAATGATTTGCAAGCGTTGCTCGTTAGTAAGTCTATTCATGATGAAATGTCAAAGCATACTGAGCATCTTTCTCTTTGACACCATGTCTGAAATCCCACGTGATCTGTCAAATACTAATGCATGAAAATCCTAACCTCAAAAAAATCACCCGTTATAAGATGACGCAGAAGTATAATTTCAGAAAAAACTATTTAATCAAGCATATCAGGTGGCACTGCTTACGTTAAATGCATCAAAAGCGTATGCGGGAACAACAACGAATCAAGTAAAATAGTGATGGACCAAATATTAAAAATTGTAGCGTAAATATGCATTGTATGTCGTTGCATGGCGTTGCATGGCGGTGACATAATGTTCCCATCCATTGCCCAGCCCTTATAGACAAGTTCTATTAGTTGATATTAAGAGTGCAGGTCGCCTTCAAGTTGGTACATCCGAATAATGCTAAGTGACTATCGGCCCGTACGATCTTTTAACTGATAATAGCGGTGAAACCCTATTAAGGCGATCTCTTCTTTGCGCTGGTCGGCTCTGAACGTATAGCCTCATAAGGGCGTATGTCAACGCTCGCCTTGGCCTCGTTACTGAGACAACCTTGGGACCATTAAAAGCAACTACCTTTCTGGGGAACGGAGAGCGGCTCTGAGTGGGGACCGAAACGCAGTAATACCGATATCCCAGCAAGAGTTTCTGCTCTAGATTTACCAGCAACCGACGTTGGTAGAGCCTTCATACGCGGCGAAATCGCCAGCATCAGCAAAAGAACTTCTGCTAAACTCATGAATGGCATAGGGGCCAAAAATGGAAACGGTGACAGCTAGGAAGATTAAAGCAGACCGCCGCTTAGTGACCAAATTGTGTCACGCTATGGTGAGCCGCATGCTGGTGAGGTGTCTGAGCCTTTCCAGTCCCAGTTTTTACAGTTATTTTTGTTAATTGAAGTACAAAGTATGTGTTTTTTTCTCAAATAGTGTGTTGATGTGGTGAGTGCTGTGTTGTATTGGAGTGTATTATTTAGGGGGCGACTTGAGCTCATTTTGACACTCTGTATACATATCGCAAGACGATAAGACGGAACCTACTCCTTTACAGTTGAAGAAAACTTTGGTTTAAGCGTTACGAAAAGGAACCGGCGGCATCCAACTTGGGGCAGATCGGGCAATAATAACAGAGATTTCATCATTTGAGAAGAGAAGAAAAAATGCAAATTCTTAGTAGGATAAATATAGTGAACTTATGTTTCTAATAAGGATCTACTATTTAACTATCGAACTTATCTTAAAGTTTTTCTGATTCTATTCGGGCAATCTTACTAACTTTGTAAAGACTGAGTTATGTTACGTTATGTACTGTGTACACATATGCATATGCTTAATTTAGAATCCATCCAACTATAAACACACTTTCAGATAACTTAAGGTGATATTCGAGTCTAAAATTGTTTAAAGTCAAACATTTTATCTAATCTCTTCAGTTGCCTCGCCCTTTATAGCTGTTTTCTTCATGCACTATACTTATTATACAGGTATAGTACAAGTAGTAAATACCGTGTAATGTTATAACAGGTAAAATATTTCTTTCATTACGACGACAAAAATGTCTTCGAAGAAAAGCAATATTTTTAATTGTATTTGAAATTGGTATTTTCTTTATCCGTGTTCTCAATTTAAGAGTGAAAACTTTATTAAACCAAATTAGTAATTTTTCAGTTATTTATGCATATGAAGAAATATTTAGTTTTCTACAGTAAACAAAATAAATTTGACGAAAATTATATACTTTATATACGACCCTTTAAAATATACATAATTTCTCTATCTAGTTTCTGTTTTCTCTGGAGAAACAAAGAACATTTCGTTTATGTGCGTCTAGTTAAATTCTCTTTTCATTATTTTGCCACCTAAAACAATGTAACGCTTGCAGTAGCCCAAAACCCATACAGCGGCTAATGGAAAGTGACCTAGTTTTTAAAGAAAACTTTACTTTGATTGCCACTACTTGTAACTTTGTTGGCCGGTTATTATTGTTTTGAAAGCAATACCAGGTAGGTCATACGTTAGTTGAGCGCACATTCACATATGCGCAAAACTCTGATTGCGTATAAAACTTTAAAAATATAGCGGTAAATTAAAGGGCATGATCGTGACATACTTGGCGTATACGTAACTTTTGCAAATAGTGATAGAAATATGCAACTTACGAGAATATCTCGCGTATATGTAAGTGAAAGGAACACCAACAAGCAAACTACTGAGAATAACTAGAAATACATAGGATCCAAAAAACGCCCGGAAATTGTAATTAAATGCCCGGTTAAAATATATTTTAAATTTAAGATTTAATCCGTGTGACTTTTTTTTGTTCCCCAAACTGAAACTGAAACAAACATTCTTTGAAGGAGTTGAAGGCCATCCCCAAAAGTGTTTATGAAAAGTGTGTCAAGGACTACAAAAATCGTTGACATAAGTGTATTACAACTGCTGGGGATTATTTTGAAGACCACAAAATAAGTGTTAATAAATAATTAAATATTTTGCGTTTTATTAACAATTTCTAAAAATATCAATCTTGATTATTTCTATCTGCTCGACGAAATTAAAAATGAAACGACTACAACAGAAAATTAAAAAACGATTTTGTTTAAAGTAAAAAAATACTTTCGAACTAATTTTTTCAGTCATTAGAACTGACTAGGAATTGAAAGGCTGGCATTCAAGTCAATTAACTAGTTCTTGTGTATCTTCTTCTTCTTTACTGGCGTAGACACCGCTTACGCGATTATAGCCGAGTCAACAACAGCGCGCCAGTCGTTTCTTCTCTTCGCTACGTGGCGCCAATTGGATATTCCAAGCGAGGCCAGGTCCTTCTCCACTTGGTCCTTCCAACGGAGTGGAGGTCTTCCTCTTCCTCTGCTTCCCGCGGCGGGTACTGCGTCGAACACTTTCAGAGCTGGAGTGTTTTCATCCATCCGGACAACATGACCTAGCCAGCGTAGCCGCTGTCTTTTAATTCGCTGAACTATGTCAATGTCGTCGTATATCTCGTACAGCTCATCGTTCCATCGAATGCGATATTCGCCGTGGCCAACGCGCAAAGGACCATAAATCTTTCGCAGAACTTTTCTCTCGAAAACTCGCAACGTCGACTCATCGGTTGTTGTCATCGTCCAAGCCTCTGCACCATATAGCAGGACGGGAATTATGAGCGTCTTATAGAGTTTGGCTTTTGTTCGTCGAGAGAGGACTTTACTTTTCAATTGCCTACTCAGTCCGAAGTAGCACCTGTTGGCAAGAGTTATCCTGCGTTGGATTTCCAGGCTGACATTGTTGGTGGTGTTAACGCTGGTTCCAAGATAGACGAAATTATCTACAACTTCAAAGTTATGACTGTCAACAGTGACGTGAGTGCCAAGTCGCGAGTGCGACGACTGTTTGTTTGATGACAGGAGATATTTCGTCTTGCCCTCGTTCACTGCCAGACCCATTTCTTTTGCTTCCTTGTCCAGTCTGGAGAAAGCAGAACTAACGGCGCGGGTGTTGAGACCGATGATATCAATATCATCGGCATACGCCAGCAGCTGTACACTCTTATAAAAGATTGTACCTGCTCGATTAAGTTCTGCAGCTCGAACTATTTTCTCCAGCAGCAGATTGAAGAAATCGCACGATAGGGAGTCGCCTTGTCTGAAACCTCGTTTGGTATCGAACGGCTCGGAGAGGTCCTTCCCGATCCTGACGGAGCTTTTCGTGTTGGTCAGCGTCAGTTTACACAGCCGTATTAGTTTTGCGGGGATACCAAATTCAGACATCGCGGCATAAAGGCAGCTCCTTTTCGTGCTGTCGAAAGCAGCTTTGAAATCGACGAATAGGTGGTGAGTGTCGATTCTCCTTTCACGGGTCTTTTCCAAGATTTGGCGCATGGTGAATATCTGGTCGGTTGTTGATTTACCAGGTCTGAAGCCACACTGATAAGGTCCAATCAGTTTGTTGACGGTGGGCTTTAATCTTTCACACAATACGCTCGATAGAACCTTATATGCAATGTTGAGGAGGCTAATCCCACGGTAGTTGGCGCAGATTGTGGGGTCTCCTTTTTTATGGATTGGGCATAGCACACTTAGATTCCAATCATTGGGCATGCTTTCGTCCGACCATATTTTACAAAGAAGCTGATGCATGCTCCTTATCAGCTCTTCGCCGCCGTGTTTGAATAGCTCGGCCGGCAAACCGTCGGCCCCTGCCGCTTTGTTGTTCTTCAGGCGGCCAATTGCTATTCGAACTTCTTCATGGCCGGGTAATGGAACGTCTGCTCCATCGTCATCGATTGGGGAATCGGGTTCGCCTTCTCCTGGTGTTATGCGTTCACTGACATTCAGCAGGCTGGAGAAGTGTTCCCTCCATAATCTAAGTATGCTCTGGGCATCGGTAACTAGATCACCTTTGGGGGTTCTACAAGAGTATGCTACGGTCTTGAAACCTTCTGTAAGCCGCCGCATTTTTTCGTAGAATTTTCGAGCATTACCCCTGTCGGCCAGCTTATCAAGCTGTTTGTACTCACGCATTTCGGCCTCTTTCTTCTTCTGTCTGCAAATGCGTCTCGCTTCCCTCTTCAACTCTCGGTATCTATCCCATCCCGCACGTGTTGTGGTCGATCGTAACGTTGCGAGGTAGGCAGCCTGTTTTCTCTCCGCTGCGACACGGCACTCCTCGTCGTACCAGCTGTTCTTTTGCACTTTCCGAAAACCAATGGTTTCGGTTACAGCTGTACGTAAGGAGTTTGAAATGCCGTCCCACAGTTCCCTTATCAAAAGGGGGGTCTCTCGTCCGAGGCTGTTTTTTTCTTTTCATTGGGGGTGTTTTTTACGTGGCGGGTCCCAAACCCAGCGCACAACCCTATGCAGGGGATGTTTCGCCTTCTCACTTTAGCTCGCCTTCAAACGGCTACCCAGAGGATACGTGGTCAAAGACCGGAAGTCGTGAGCTGCTTGAGTCATATGTAAAATAGTCGTTTCTGGCCACTCCCAAGTGAATGGCGATCAGAGAACTTTCCTCACTTGCGTGAACTTCTACACATGACTCCAGTTCTTGTGTACACTAAATATTTAAGCAAGCTTTGGTACTGGTTCTCCTTCTATTCTTGAACGAGTTAGATTTTTTAAGGCCGAAAATTGATCCACTCCCCAAAAAATAAATTGAATGTGCATTCCTACGATTATTTATCGTGATGTTGCATTGTCTCATTTGGGTCTGCTTCGATACTCTAATCTACAGCAGCAGTATACCTTTGGTTTTTATAGTAATTAAATTTAGAATCATCATACTCTAATCATAAGAGTAAATGTAAGTAAGTAAGTTATGAAAAGGCAAAATAAATCAAAAAACAGCTACCAAAGGGACCAATTCCGAAAACAGTATTGTTTCATTGAAAACCACATGACTAATACAAATTCCCGTTATATAATTTTCCAGTAGACGATGCTAACAGGGCGTTCAAAATTAAAGAGAGCCTGGCCCCTCGAGCAATAGCACCAAGTTACCTCTTTGTCATACTGGTTAAGGTAACCGGCTGTAGTCGGTAGATGTTTTGAATATGTACGCTGTAAACTGCAAACAGATGAGCTGACATGAAAAGATATCTTTACTCCAGTCTCCTAAGACTGGAAAAAACGTTGCTCCACTGACCCTTTTCTATCGCTACAGCTGTGGCCTTCGTTTGAGCAGCTTCTGGCCAAAAGTATTTCGTAAGTTAACAAGTAACCAATGAAACTTGTCAATAACCAAATAAAAACCAAAACTTTAGCTGCTGCATAGATAGGCCCATAATTAACTTTAGATGTTCTTACTAAATAATCTGCAATAAGTTCACTTGAGTTGCGGTTAAATATTACGTCGAAGGCTTTGCCAAGTGTGAATAGAGGAAAGCGAGGTGGAGTCATCTAGACATTTTCTCCTCTATTGACCAGCTTTTGCAAGATTGAGAATGAAGTATCTCCATATTCACACCTTCGGCGAACCTAGCAAATGACTGCGATTAAAACCAACCGCTTTAATAGATTTGTGGTAGGCCCGAAACGCTTTGCAAATCAGTGGGGACCTGATTATTGAGGAGTTTTCGGTACCATAAAGGACTGAAGTTCATCGCAAATCCAATTGATATCTAACGACTAACGACACCAAAGGTGTCAATGGCATAAAGATCTACCCTACGACTTAATCAAATCCCTACAGTAGGGAAAAGATTTTAATAGATGAAAATTGTCGGTATTATGGCGATTGTCGATCAATATCAGCCTTATTATCTCATCTAACCTAAAGCCTAAATTTTCGAGTAGAAGTTGTAGTAGTGTAATTTTAAAATATTTAATCGATTTTGGTCCTTTGCGATACCAGATAGAGTTCAGTTACTAGGTCTGCGGAGAATAGTCATCTTTTAGGATGCTTGAGCTTGACGCGAATTTTAACAGAATCTGTGTCCTCACCATCGGTACCCCTTCCAGTGTACCATACCGTGGGGACTGCAGATGCTAACAGCGTAGTCTTGCCAATGCAGGACAAGTATGCAAGAGATATTCCATTGTCTTCTTAATCTGTCAGCCCCATTACACGAGCGTGTGCCGCCCCCAAACATTGACCGGTTAGTCTACCGATCATGTTCCTACATGCATTGCGCACGACTTTTTCACTTTTACACCCAGGTAGCTGGTTCAACCGGGTTTTGATTTTCTTTACCACGCTTCTATCCAGATCATCGTATAATGCATGGAATTCTTTATTTTGATCACGTTTTCGGGTGTTAGAAGTCTCATCCACTATTTCATTGTCCTTGATGCCTTTGTGAGCTGACACCCATTAGAAATAAAGTGAACACTTTTCCACTGATGCCCTGCTTCCCAAAACACTTTTGACCTTTATGCAATAAGAGGTAACTGTCTTGATTGCTGCTTCGCTGTCAACGTAAGTGTTGACTCTGGAATGGTCTGCAGGTGCACTAGAGGCAGCTTCGCGGCTTTCGCGTCAGCAAAGACCTCAGCTTGATTTATACCGCAGTGGTCCGCCAACTTTCTGTCGCCTCAATTTAACTTCAAATATATTAACACAATTCTTTATTGTAATTTTTGAATATCTTAGATATGTCTTATATTGAAATATGTACGTATGTAATTTGTCCCAATTAACATCAGGTAACCAACTTTGATCATCATCGAATCCGCATTGATCTGAAACATACAGTAGGTAGAAAAAATAAGTTATCAAAACAGGCAGCGCTGTTTTAAACGCTCTATACTTTTCGCTTAATTGAATATAAATTTTTTTGTATATATTCGGAAAGTACGGTTATCAATGTACCTCAATTGATAATTTTAGTGGCAACCTCTTATATGGTAAGAAATTTTCGTGGCCTTCTATAGAAATGCTCAGTGACAAAGCGTGGAAATAGTAAGTTATCAAGTGCAGTAATTAGTGTTTTTATATTAAAACTTGAAAATAAATTACAAAAAAGCATTAAATTGTTTATTTTCTAAATTTTAGAATTGAATTGGTAACTGAAGTTTCCGTTTTTTTAATTTATTTTTTTGAAATATTAAGGCGATTTTTTTACGGTAAATTAAAAAAAAATATGAAAATGGTGAATTTTAAAAAATTAACGAATGAGGAATATTCAACCATAATTAATTTGCATAAAGATGATCACATGCAGCGTTGTATTACTGAAAAATTTAATAAAAGCCAGGTTGCAATGCGAAAAGTTATTTCCGGCTACTACAAAGAAAATCGAGTCATCAGGAAGGAGAAGCTAGGGCGCCCAAAAATAGCGACGGGAGAGTTAATAAACGAATTTTGGATATTTCCATTTCTGATCCCTTCAAATAAGTTTCAAAAATTCGCACTCACCTTATAAAAGAGGGCAACAGATTGCACCAAACCAACATTCACAGCCGCGTTGCAAGAAAGTTATTCTATCTAAATGAGGTGTACAAAAACTCACCTTTTAGGCCACTCACACTTTAAGTTAAAAGAAAATACACCAATTTCAAAATCGTTACAAATTTTTATTTGCTGCGAACTTCACTTCACAATTATTATAATGAAATTAGTTTTAAAACAATAGATCAAACTTTAAATATATATATTATATAAAAAATGTTCAAAGGTAATTGTAGGTAGAAAACCGCCGGTTTACAAAACGTTAAATATATATATTATATTTATATATATACAATGCTGAACGTTATTATAAAATTACTTTAATGTAAAGTGAAAACTTTAAATATAACGGGTGATTTTTTTGAGGTTAGGATTTTCATGCGTTAGTATTTGACAGATCACGTGGGATTTCAGACATGGTGTCAAAGAGAAAGATGCTCAGTATGCTTTGACATTTCATCATGAATAGACTTACTAACGAGCAACGCTTGCAAATCATTGAATTTTATTACCAAAATCAGTGTTCGGTTCGAAATGTGTTTCGCGCTTTACGTCCGATTTATGGTCTACATAATCGACCAAGTGAGCAAACAATTAATGCGATTGTGACCAAGTTTCGCACTCAGTTTACTTTATTGGACATTAAACCAACCACACGAATGCGTACAGTGCGTACAGAAGAGAATATTGCGTCTGTTTCTGAGAGTGTGGCTGAAGACCGTGAAATGTCGATTCGTCGCCGTTCGCAGCAATTGGGTTTGTGTTATTCGACCACATGGAAGATTTTACGCAAAGATCTTGGTGTAAAACCGTATAAAATACAGCTCGTGCAAGAACTGAAGCCGAACGATCTGCCACAACGTCGAATTTTCAGTGAATGGGCCCTAGAAAAGTTGGCAGAAAATCCGCTTTTTTATCGACAAATTTTGTTCAGCGATGAGGCTCATTTCTGGTTGAATGGCTACGTAAATAAGCAAAATTGCCGCATTTGGGGTGTAGAGCAACCAGAAGCCGTTCAAGAACTGCCCATGCATCCCGAAAAATGCACTGTTTGGTGTGGTTTGTACGCTGGTGGAATCATTGGACCGTATTTTTTCAAAGATGCTGTTGGACGCAACGTTACGGTGAATGGCGATCGCTATCGTTCGATGCTAACAAACTTTTTGTTGCCAAAAATGGAAGAACTGAACTTGGTTGACATGTGGTTTCAACAAGATGGCGCTACATGCCACACAGCTCGCGATTCTATGGCCATTTTGAGGGAAAACTTCGGACAACAATTCATCTCAAGAAATGGACCCGTAAGTTGGCCACCAAGATCATGCGATTTAACGCCTTTAGACTATTTTTTGTGGGGCTACGTCAAGTCTAAAGTCTACAGAAATAAGCCAGCAACTATTCCAGCTTTGGAAGACAACATTTCCGAAGAAATTCGGGCTATTCCGGCCGAAATGCTCGAAAAAGTTGCCCAAAATTGGACTTTCCGAATGGACCACCTAAGACGCAGCCGCGGTCAACATTTAAATGAAATTATCTTCAAAAAGTAAATGTCATGAACCAATCTAACGTTTCAAATAAAGAACCGATGAGATTTTGCAAATTTTATGCGTTTTTTTTTTTTAAAAAGTTATCAAGCTCTTAAAAAATCACCCTTTATAAATGCGGGTAGCGAACGGGAACCGGGATGCTGCGAAAAGCGATGCTGCGTGATCGACGTCGTATCAACGAAAGGTGCGCGAGCTGCTTTCTCTATTCCTTTTGTTCTAATTAGACTGCGTTTGGGTGCATGTGCGTGTATGTGTGTTAATGTGTGGTGTTCGCTCGCGTGATGAGGTGAGTAGTCGATCCGGTGAGATGAATTGATGCAGATGTGATGCGACGTCGCTACTCATTTAGCCATGAGGCAAATAAAAAAACGGCAAGCATTTTATAAAGAGCACATATTAAAATCTTAAAATTTTTGACATAAAGTGCTATGGACTGTTGAATCGATGATTTGTCTTCGTTATTCCCACTGTATGGTTTACGTTTGGTGCTCACCCGAAAAAGAACTATTATACAAGTGCACTCTACCTAAAGTTACATAAGTCGGTGTAAAAGGGCTTAATGATTTGAGGATGCTTATCAGCGAATGGCCCTGGCAATATTGTAATCCTGGAAGGAAAAGTTACTGCTGCAGTT
The DNA here is from genome assembly GCF_023373825.1 of Bactrocera dorsalis. NCBI lineage: Eukaryota > Metazoa > Arthropoda > Insecta > Diptera > Tephritidae > Bactrocera > Bactrocera dorsalis. The sequence continues at coordinate 38,929,102 of NC_064303.1, forward strand.
TATTTAAATATTTTAAAGGAGCACGCCATCCCCGAAGGTCACCGACTAATTGAGCCGAATATCCTTCTTCAACAGGACAACGCGCCCATTCATACTGCAAAAATCATCACAGAACATCTATAAAATGAAATTGTGAGTGTATTGAAATGGCTTCAAAGCCCTGACTTGTCACCAAGTGAAAAAGCTTGGGCAATCCTTAAGATGCGTATAACTGAGGAGAACCTGGTTGATTTGAAGAACTGCCTCTATAACATTTGTAATAATTTTTTTTAAAATTATTGTTTGAAGCTTGCCAACTTCATAAAATAACAATTGGGTCAACTAAGAAGACGTAATATTGCGGATATTAAACAATTTGATAACTTATTTATTCTATATGCAATTTACTGTATGTGTTTATGTTTTCCTTTTATAAAAGCAATGAACTTCTCTTCTGATTTAAAATTACTATAATTAGATATTTTGAAATTTGTTCTCAATAAAAAAAAAAATCGCTTTAAAAATGTAAACTTTTAAATTTTATAAACTTCGCTGATTTATATTTCACTTTGATAACTTACTTTTTCTACCTACTGTATATCAAGAATTCTTAATATCCAAGCACATTTCTCAACGTGAGTTATGCTCATTCGTTGGTTCTTCGTTATCACGTGATTTTGTATCATCAGTATTGTTTGTGTATCGACGCGTAGCCACGCTATCTTTCGCACGTACTCGTATTACGTTGGGTTCAAGATACAGACGTTCTTTCATTAGTTTGTTTTCGTTTATGTATATGCAGTTGTGTATTTTTATTTATATTGGTGTGTGCAGGCAGGTGTGCGTGTTATCGGTTGGTTTATTTGTCCATTAGATATGTCTGTAGTTATGACGAATTTCCACTGTTTACAACACGCATATGCATATGTGAAGTGTACGCGAAATTACGCTCGGCTCGGTATGGGCTTTTACTCTGCGGGCACTCTAAGAACCATATACGAGTAAACACAAATTCATTTAGATAAATGGGTTAATTTCATATATGTAAACATAGACATATTACTTTCGCATTGTTATCGATGTACTTATATACGATGTGTGTTCAAAAAGTATCGCAAATTTTGAATTTTCGCTTACGTATATTTGAATTTCGATTTTTTTGTGGCGTTATGTTGGTACTCATGTCTCTCTCACTTATGCCGACAAGCTCGGCCATTTACCTATCAAAAAATTGCACCACGATAACGCCCCTGCTCACACATCGTTGCTTGTGCGCGACTTTTTGGCCAAAAACAACACACTAATGATGCCGCAGCCACCGTATTCCCCAGATCTGGCCCCCTGTGACTTTTTCTTGTTCCCTAAACTGAAGAGGCCTGAAGAAGATAAAAAAAAATGATTATTTAAAGTGCTTCGAAGATTGGAAAAACCGTTGGCACAAGTGTATAATATCTCATGGGGATTACTTTGAAGGGGACAAAATAGATATTCATGAATAAATAAATAATTTTTGAAAAAACACAAAATTCGCGATTCTTTTTGTACACACCTCGTATGTGTACTTATTTAGGATTACTTTTGCTCTTTAATTTGTCCATAAAAGCTAAGTACTTACGTAAAGGACCCACGTACTAGTAATGTGATCCTTTAACTTTTCTGTGTTTTCAGAACTATTTCCGAGAAGACTACTGAATAAAATGTTTTACAATTTTCATTCCCAATAAAAAATCTGTTTAAGATATAAAGATTTCAGAAAACAACAAATAGATTTCAGAAAACAATAAAAACGTTATCCGAGACTATAATACCCATCACAAATACGAAAGATTTTCTACAAAAGTTTATTCTAACTATTCAGTTTGTATGACATCTGTATGCTAAAATGATCCGATGTAAGCAATTTTAATATCTTTATCAGATTCTATTGAAACAAATACCATAATTTTTTTTCATCTACTTCATGCCTACAGGTTCATATATCTCTTTGTAAGCATATGTAAGCTTACCTTTATTATCTACATGCTTTTAGGTTTGCAGATTATTAATAAGACATTAGAGCACCGCCTCTTCTCCTACCGATACTTTGACATTCACTAATAGCTCGCCAAATTTTGATAATTCTGCAAGAAGAAGAAAAAATTAAAAATTTTCATGCATTATGCCATAATATAAGAGCTTAGTAAATTCAAAGAGTTCTTTAAAGATTGTTTTTGATATATTATTGAAAATAGGTGCTGGTAATTGACTCGTATTGGCTCACTATTTAAAACAAGCTATAAGGACAAATGAAGATCCTTTGTAAATTATATATGAGAATTAAAAAATATTTCTTTTTGTGCATTTTAATAAATATGTGGTTCACAAAATCTATAAAGATTCCCTTTATTACTAGATTTTACGAACGTGGTGGACAGATTAAAGTTCAGTCCAGAGAAAACATTTCATACTATCTGTAAACTGTTCCAACAAACGAGGTTTTTCCATGTACTAATACTCTGCTTTGCGGGTTTTCACTTTACTACTGTAAGTAGGGGTATTTTTTTACACTCTCTTGTGCTGTTATACGATCACGCGGTGGAAACACCACAGAATGATAAACTCTGGGTACGTACAAGCAAAAGCATAAGCATACACATACATAAGCACATTTTCCAATATACTCGCACACAGCATGCTATCGTAAAGCTTAAGCACTGCGAGATTCAATAAAAACGATGCTGGAAGTAGAGGAGTGGGGTACAAGAGTGAAAAGCGATTTATACAAGCGTAAAGACATGCGATAAAATTAAATTCAGGCAGATTCAGATTAGCTGATCCAGACACATATAGTACTTACATATGCGTAGATATACTCGTACATACTTGTAGTACAAGTATTTTATTTTCCTAAGGATGCACACATAACCAGCCAACATTACGTCTACAGATTTACAAACATACAGTAGCTGTAGGAGATTAAAACTTTTTTGTTTTTGTCAATTCTGCGTAACGAAATTGCTGCGAATTTCTGGATAATCCCCCCGTTTGCTTCACTCTCCAGTATGACGCTAATTCAATTTTCCGCGTTTATTGGACCAACCATGTCTTCTACAGCGGTCTATTCTCGTTGCCATCACACACATCCAAGGAAAGTGCGTTCAGCGTCGTTTTCTGTCGCGTTGTTGTGTAGGCATGATGGCTCTTTGACTTTTCCCATTCTGTGGGGATACACTGTGAGAGCTGTGGTGCGGTGCACTTTGACCACGCCGGTTTCTCTTTTTAAGCACATCTGCTTTCTCTTTCCGAAACTGGCAACCAACCCAAGTATGTACCAAGCTAAGTTAGCTCCGCACAACAGTTCAGAAATAGTCGTTTTAATGCCGCGTTTTATAGCTCCTCGAATTGATCTGCTGGGTCTAGAGCGTATTGTCTAGGGGAGAGTCCTCTATAGAGCCGCTTCAAATCTGTTTAAGTAGCCTTTCATAGAACATTCCCACAGTGTCAAGCATGCATAGAGGACGGTATGCTGATGATATGTTGGAATATCCTTTTTCCTGGCGGGTGCTACCGCCGTTGCTTTTCCCAAGGTTCAAGGAATATTCTGGCTGCGAGGCAGATGTTTATTTTCAGGATTTTTGCTCGCCAGTGGCTACTTCCAGCTTTTTGAGGCTGAACCGGGGGATTTGCGAAAATCTTAGAGTTTGTTATAAAGTATTTGTGATTGTATATACTGATGGATTTGAGGATGGAGTCATGTGTAGAAGTTCACGCAAGTGAGGAAAGTTCTCTGATTGCCATTCACTTGGGAGTGGCCAGAAACGATTCTTTTACATGTGACTCAAGCAGCTCACGACTTCCGGTCTTTGACCAAGTATCCTCTGGGTAGCCTACGAACATCCGTTTGAAGGCGAGCTAAAGTGAGAAGGCGAAATATCCCCTACTTAGGGTTGTACGCTGGGTTTGGGACCCGCCACGTAAAAAAACACCCCCAATGAAAAAGTGTAAACTGCCTCGGATGAGAGACCCCCCTCGGCGACCATGGCAAACGAAATAATGACTACGAATTGAGGGCATGCACCTCGAATGACCGGTCCCTTAATTGGGAAGGTGCCGCTGCCCAGCTGGTTGATGTCCTCGTGAAAACAAAGGCTGACATCACCGCCGTCCAAGAAATGCGATGGACGGGACAAGGACAGAGACGAGTAGGTCCTTGTGACATTTACTACAGTGGCCATATAAAGGAGCGCAGGTTTGGTGTGGGATTCGTGGTGGGAGAGAGACTCCGTCGCCGAGTACTATCATTCACTGCGGTGAATGAACGTCTAGCCACAATCCGCATCAAAGCGAGGTTCTTCAACATATCGCTGATTTGCGCCCACGCCCCGACGGAAGAGAAGGACGATGTGACCAAAGATGCCTTTTATGAGTGCTTGGAGCGCACTTATATGAGATGCCCCCGTCACGATGTAAAAATCGTGCTTGGCGACTTCAACGCCAGGGTGGGCAAAGAAGGTATCTTTGGTACTACGGTCGGTAAATTCAGCCTCCATGACGAAACTTCCCCAAATGGGTTGAGGCTGATCGACTTCGCCGGGGCCCGAAATATGGTTGTCTGTAGTACTAGATTCCAGCATAAGAAGATCCATCAAGCTACTTGGCTGTCTCCGGATCGAAAAACTACCAACCAGATCGATCATGTTGTGATAGACGGAAGACATGTCTCCAGTGTTTTAGATGTGCGTGCGCTCCGAGGTCCTAACATCGACTCGGACCACTATCTTGTTGCAGCTAAGATTCGCACCCGCCTCTGTGCAGCAAAAAACGCACGCCAACAAACACAAGGAAGGTTCGACGTCGAGAAGCTGCAATCACAACATACAGCCGAACGATTCTCTACTCGGCTTGCACTCCTGCTCTCTGAGAGCACTCGTCAACAACTCGGTATAAGGGAACTGTGGGACGGCATTATAAACTCTTTACGTACAGCTGCAACCGAAACCATTGGTTTTCGGAAAGTGCAAAAGAACAGCTGGTACGACGAGGAGTGCCGTGTCGCAGCGGAGAGAAAACAGGCTGCCTACCTCGCAACGTTACGATCGACCACAACACGTGCGGGATGGGATAGATACCGAGAGTTGAAGAGGGAAGCGAGACGCATTTGCAGACAGAAGAAGAAAGAGGCCGAAATGCGTGAGTACGAACAGCTCGATAAGCTGGCCGACAGGGGTAATGCTCGAAAATTCTACGAAAAGATGCGGCGACTTACAGAAGGTTTCAAGACCGGAGCATACTCCTGTAGAACCCCCCAAGGTGATCTAGTCACCGATGCCCAGAGCATACTTAAATTATGGAGGGAACACTTCTCCAACCTGCTGAATGGCAGTGATAGCACAACACCGGGAGAAGGCGAACCCGATTCCCCAATCGATGACGATGGAGCAGACGTTCCATTGCCCGATCATGAAGAAGTTCGAATAGCAATTGCCCGCCTGAAAAACAACAAAGCGGCAGGGGCCGATGGATTGCCGGCCGAGCTATTCAAACACGGCGGCGAAGAGCTGATAAGGAGCATGCATCAGCTTCTTTGTAAAATATGGTCGGACGAAAGCATGCCCAATGATTGGAATCTAAGTGTGCTCTGCCCAATCCATAAAAAAGGAGACCCCACAATCTGCGCCAACTACCGTGGGATAAGCCTCCTCAACATCGCATATAAGGTTCTGTCGAGCGTATTGTGTGAAAGATTAAAGCCCACCGTCAACAAACTGATTGGACCTTATCAGTGTGGCTTCAGACCTGGTAAATCAACAACCGACCAGATATTCACCATGCGCCAAATCTTGGAAAAGACCCGTGAAAGGAGAATCGACACTCACCACCTATTCGTCGATTTCAAAGCTGCTTTCGACAGCACGAAAAGGAGCTGCCTTTATGCCGCGATGTCTGAATTTGGTATCCCCGCAAAGCTAATACGGCTGTGTAAACTGACGTTGAGCAACACAAAAAGCTCCGTCAGGATCGGGAAGGACCTCTCCGAGCCGTTCGATACCAAACGAGGTTTCAGACAAGGTGATTCCCTATCGTGCGACTTTTTCAACCTGCTTCTGGAGAAAATAGTTCGAGCTGCAGAACTCAACAGAGGAGGTACCATCTTCTATAAGAGTGTACAACTGCTGGCGTATGCCGATGATATTGATATCATCGGCCTCAACACCCGCGCCGTTAGTTCTGCTTTCTCCAGACTGGACAAGGAAGCAAAAGAAATGGGTCTGGCAGTGAACGAGGGCAAGACGAAATATCTCCTGTCATCAAACAAACAGTCGTCGCACTCGCGACTTGGCACTCACGTCACTGTTGACAGTCATAACTTTGAAGTTGTAGATAATTTCGTCTATCTTGGAACCAGCGTAAACACCACCAACAATGTCAGCTTTGAAATCCAACGCAGGATAACTCTTGCCAACAGGTGCTACTTCGGACTGAGTAGGCAATTGAGAAGCAAAGTCCTCTCTCGACAGACAAAAACCAAACTCTATAAGTCACTCATAATTCCCGTCCTGCTATATGGTGCAGAGGCCTGGACGATGTCAACAACAGATGAGTCGACGTTGCGAGTTTTCGAGAGAAAAATTCTGCGAAAGATTTATGGTCCTTTGCGCGTTGGCCACGGCGAATATCGCATTCGATGGAACGATGAGCTGTACGAGATATACGGCGACATTGACATAGTTCAGCGAATTAAAAGACAGCGGCTACGCTGGCTAGGTCATGTTGTCCGAATGGACGAAAACACTCCAGCTCTGAAAGTATTCGACGCAGTACACGCCGCGGGAAGCAGAGGAAGAGGAAGACCTCCACTCCGTTGGAAGGACCAAGTGGAGAAGGACCTGGCCTCGCTTGGAATATCCAATTGGCGCCACGTAGCGAAAAGAAGAAACGACTGGCGCGCTGTTGTTGACTCGGCTATAATCGCATAAGCGGTGTCTACGCCAATTAAGAAGAAGAAGATATACTGATTTCGGCTTGAATGCTTCCGCTACACGTATGCGCATACTCACGCATATACACAAAAGAAAGTTATACGATACGGAGCAATTTGTTTATATCACATTTTGCGATTGCAAGTTTTGTTTTAAGCAGTTTTACAAATAATAACATTAATTCGACAGAAAAACAAAAAACAAACAAAAAAGAAGTTATCATTAATGATTTATTTCCTTGTAGCTACTAACTGACCTACTATGATAATTTTTCTTCGCAAATAATATATCCAAAAACTCATTAATTAATTATAATCATTCTAATTACTTCGAAAGTATTCTGCACCAACATTTATGTGGCTTGCTAATTTATTTACACAGTTGGCTTAAGCGCCAAAAAGGAGTTTATGTTTCGTTAAACCTTTGGGTTTTTACCGTAAACGTTGTTTTAAAATACAAAGGGTACTTAGTGGCGAAATTGGGCAATGGACCTAACACCAATTCTCTATCCACTGTTAATTATATTACAGTATTCAACTGTCTACTATTTGTGGTACAAATGAAGATTTTCATTTTTGTATAAGACTCTGCAAGTGTGGTTGTTTTTGTCAACGTGAACAAGGAATTTACCGATAACAACGAAAATAGCTGCCTGGGCTATCCTTCAGTATCTCAAGTGATTTACTTGGCATTGTTTACAGTTGTTTATTTATATTAGGTTATCAAAAAGTCTTGCGGTCTTTTTATTGATTTTTTTTTTTATTGAAATTGAAATGAATTTTTGATGACTCATGCCCAGCTCTTGACCGATGCTACGGCTGCTACTATGCCGGACTCTTTCGACCAATTCAGCGATTTTATCGCAATTTTCGACGACAGGCCTTCCGGAGCGTAACGCATCTTCGACCACCTCTACACCAGAACGAAAACGTTGAAACCATCGTTGTGCGGTGGAAATGGAAACTGTATCGGGTCCATAAACTGCACAAATTTTATTGGCGGCTTGAGATGCATTTTTGCCTTTATCGAAGTAGTACTGTAAAATGTGCCGTATTTTCTCTTTATTTTTCTCCATGTTTGCGACGCTATAACTCACGAACGACTTAAAAGAAACGACAATAAACACGTGTTAGCGTGTGAAATGAGCTTTCCGAAAAGGTATAGCATGACCCGATGCGACGAATAAAACTAGAACTACGCGCTTTCAGCGCCAACTAGCGAAAATACCGCAAGACTTTTTTGGCAACCTAATATATATGTACATATATTGTTGCGGCTCTGCAGGTCTTAGATTTATGCCTAAGGCTATGTGAATGTTTGTGTCAAATTTATTTACTGAGTCTCTTATCAGATGGTGTGTATATTTTTTTTGTTAATTTTTTAGTTGTTGTTGTTTCTTCATTTTTAGTATATCTATTTTTCTGGCATTTTAATCGGTTACGTGTCAGTAAGTTTTGCTATACAAATGCTGATAACTGTGCTCAATGACAGTGCTTTGTGAATCTGAATAGCATGATTTAATAATTACTTACTATGGATAATTTCAAAATAAACATGTCTTTACTGCTATGAAGCACTGAATTTAGTACATATTTCAAAACCTTAATGTAACCTTTAAGATATTTTCATAATATGAAATAATAATATGTATTATCAATAGAGTATATTCAATTGAAATAATTTATATTTGAAATTTGCGTCCATACAATCTCTTTTTGCAAGCATATATTTCATATTACTTAATTAACAAACTCGCTAAACTACCTATGTAAGTAGACATATAAGCTTTTGCAGGATAACTTCTTGCATTTTTGTTTCAAGTGAAACTATTTTGCGTATATTCTTTTCTATCAAAATACTATGCAGTTACGAACGAAGAAAATAAGATAAATTTGACGAAAAATATATACTACAGATTCGACTCATTTCAAATATAATTTAAACTTCCTTTTAATTATTTTGTAACCTAAAAGAAAGCAACACTTTCAGCAAACCGAACCCGATGCGGCGACCGAAGAAAAAGTTTGGAAAGAAAACTTTGTTTTGATTGCCACTACTTGCAACTGTATTTGCCAGTTATTGTTGTTTTAAAACCAATAGGAGGTACATAGGTCATAAGTTGAGCGCACATACACATATGCGCAAAACTGTGGTTGCTTAGAAACTTGCAAAATTAGGTGGTGTTACGTGGCATATACGTAACTTTTGCAAATGCTGATAGAAGAATGCAACTTACGAAAATATCTCACGTATATTTGAGTGAAAGGAACACCAACAAGCAAACTACTGAGAATAACTAGAAATACATTGGATCCAAAAAAAAACCGGAAATTGTAATTAAATGCCCGGTTCAAATATATTTTAAATTTAAGATTTAATCCGTGTGACTTTTTTTTGTTCCCCAAACTGAAACTGAAACAGTTTGTGTTGTTGGTAGAAAAGCCGATCTGTGCCGAAAGATACGATCGCCGATTGTCACCGCTTCCCTTGCTACTCGAACATTTTCGCAGAGAAGGTTGCGAAAGATTCATATTGAGCAAGGTTGCGCAACATGAATCTATCGCAACCTTTTCCGAACTCGTATAAGAAGTATAACTTCAAAAAAATATGTTTATATTCTTCAATCACCTTTTTAATTGTTGGGTAGTGATATTTGTTCGCCACCTTCGCATCGCCACATTATTGTCGGTGTTGGCGCGCCAACTGCTACACATTTCTGTGTTACGTTGGCGCCCTCTCAATCACCATATCTGTGCTGGTGAGATAATCAATGATATCAGGTAGTATTGTTTGCGTGAAATGCATCAAAAGCGAATGCGGGAACAATAACGAACCAAGTAAAATTGTGCTAGACCAAAAAGCATAAATTATTATGTTGATATTGCATTATATGGCGTCGCATGGCGGTGACACAATGCTCACAATCATTGTTATGTTGTCCCGTAAAGTCACGTCACCATGATGTAACATCTGATTCTGACATGGCATCGGTAGCAGCAGCGTTAAAATGTTAAAATTTGCCAGAGGGATGTTGTTGTTTGCCACCGTCAGTGAAAGTTGACTTCATTTAAATTTTGCGTTTGTTATTATTATATTTAGCTACCGGGAATAGGGTTGAAAATTTTAATAACATCGGGATTTTCCACGCAGACTATTTCCATCAGTTGATGTTCGTTGACTTTTTTTTGCAAATCAGAAAAACAGCAAATTGACAAACGAGAAAGAGAAAAGTGGTAAAAACTCATTCTGTTAGTGAGATACAAATATAATTATATTAAATTCCTAATAACGATCTACTACGTAATAATGATTCAATTCTGATAATCTTGCTTACTTTGTAAACACTGAGATATGTACCGCAGTAGTCGCCGGAGCACAATAAACGCGGACAATTTACTTAGCGCCATGCTGGAGAGTGAATCAAACTATCAAGAAATTCGAAGCAACCTTGCTACGCAGCAAAAAGCGGGTCCTGGACCGGTGCACCGATGTAAATCTCTCCATGAGTAAAATGGAACGCCCACAGCACTAATGATGCGGAAGGCATTTACCCTCCCCTCACATGTAAAAAAAACAAAACCAGTGATATAACAGGTAAAATATTTCTTTCATTACGAAGACGAAAACTTCTTCGCAGGAAAGCGATATTTTTAAATCAGAGATAAATTTGATTTACGAGTTGGAATTTTCTTTATTCATATACATTTGTTCTTAATTCAAAAGTAAATAATCCATTAGACTAAATTAGCATAATTTTTGATCAGTTATTCATATGAAGGAAAATTAAGTTTTCTGTAGTGAATAAGATAAATTTGACGAAAAATATATACTACAGATTCGACCCCTTTCAAATATAATTTCAAACAAAGAACATTTCTCTAAAATGCCTCTAGCTAAACTCCCTTTTAATTATTTCTCCACCTAAAACAAAGCAACACTTTCGGCAAAGCGAACCAAAGAAAAAAAGTTTGGAAAGAAAACTTTGCTTTGATTGCCTCTACTTGCAACTGTATTGGACAGTTATTGTTGTTTTAAAACCAATAGGAGGTAGGTCATAAGTTGAGCGCTCATACACATATGCGTAAAACTGTGATTGGTTAAAAACTTACAAAATCAAGTGGTAAATTAAAAGGCTTCCACGTGACATACGTGGCGTATACGTAACTTTTGCAAATACTTTTAGAAGTATGCAACTTACGAGAATATCTCATATATGTATGTATATTTGAAAGAAACGCCAACAAGCAGACAACTCAGAATAACTGTAAATATGCGCTAATTGAACGCATATACTACTAAAAAGATATTTATTTGCTACGACGACATAGAAAATGAAACGACTACAACATAAACTGAAGTCTTGCTCGAACATTCAAAAATACTTTAAAACTAATTTTATTATTCACTAGCTGACACCACAGTCGTTGTTCTGCGTGAAATTATGTGCTTTGGAATGAAAAGAAAGTTGAATTTATCGTTTCTTTTTTTTAATGTAACGCTTGGTAAACATTTTTTTATTTCTGTTCCGGTGTACAGAAAAGATGGTTTTACAACTCGTGACTACGCCACGTATATCTGGCCGTGTGAAAAGCATAGCATTTCCAAATTTATGCTTCATACTATGTGAGTATCCTTGTGTCCTGTAGATTGTCATCTTAAATGCACATGAACTGAAATGGCAAATTGTTCGAACTTAAAGGAATTCGTAGAATCAAGCATTAGGCCACCCTTGTATTCGCTAGATGCGTCACAATCAGTCGGGTTACGGGGTTCGGCGCATGAAGATTGCGAAACATAGTAACGACAGATCCAACTCTGAGACGCAAATGATGTGGTGGCATACCAAGCCTCTCCAAAGAATTTAGAAATTCCACTGGATAATTCACGGCGTCGTTTTCATTGTCAAGACGATCAATCGATTTGTGTGATTGCAAGTCTTCCGTAATTCGATATTTTTTACAAATAAATTTGGCCAATGTCCGAAAATTCGTGATGAGTTAATTTTTGTGAATTGACATCAAACCACCGGAAGTTGAAACCGGAATTGACCCATTTTCAATTTTTAGCAAATATGATGTAAAATGTGTTCGGAAATGTAATTTTTGTTCGTATCCCATAATTGACGTGGATTTGAAGGCTGATATGTCGAAACGAATGTCGAAAAACGTTCAGGAATTGCAAAAGTAAATATCATATAAAGCCCTTTTTTGCAGTTCACGTATCGACCGTATCGTTCAGGACCAATTACCGCCATGTTGCTTCCTATGGTGATATACTTACAAACGTATTTTATCGATTTAACCAAACTGCAATACTCAACATTGATATGACTTTTGAATGCTAATTAGACCATAATGTTGAATATAGTACAATCCATGTGTTTTCCACTTCGATATTCACTCTTCTAAATTGAATGCTGAAATTTCTGCCATTGTCGTCTGGTGAGCAACGCCGATAGAGTGAATATCCATCACTTTCAGTTTGTGTTACCGAAAGAAAAGCACTTGGATAGTGTATCATGCATTTATTGTCAGACATACAAACCGAAGTGGGATTATGGTGTCCGCAAGGTTCATGAACCATATTGGATTTCATAACTTCTTATAATACTGGATCTTTCTCTGCACTGGAACTTCCGCAGAAATGATTTCATCAATTTAATCTAGTGTAACCATCATCCACCACCCAAAGAAGAATGTGTGCGTGCGGCAAACCTCTCTTTTGCAGTATTTTCGCTAGTTGGCGCTGAAAGCACGTAGTTCTAGTTTTATACGTCGCATCGGGTCATGCTATACCTTTTCGGAAAGCTCATTCCACGCGCTGACACGTGTTTGATTGATTGTCGTTTCTTTTAAGTCGTTCGTGAGTTATAGCGTCGCAATCATGGAGGAAAATAAAGAGAAAATACGGCATATTTTACAGTACTACTACGATGAAGGCAAAAATGCATATCAAGCCGCCAATAAAATTTGTGCAGTTTATGGACCCGATACAGTTTTCATTTCCACCGCACAACAATGGTTTCAACGTTTCCGTTCTGGTGTAGAGGTGGTCGAAGATGCGCCATGCTCCGGAAGGCCTGTCGTCGAAAATTGCGATAAAATCGCTGAATTGGTCGAAAGAGACCGGCATAGTAGTCATCAAACCGTTATAAACCATTTGAAGAAGCTTGGAGTCACTAAGAAGCTTGATGTATGGGTGCCACACGAATTGATTCAATAAAAATACCGCAAGACTTTTTTGACAACCCAATATAAGATTAGAGCTGACTATTGACTGAAGCCAATTAACTAGCTCTTGCAAATGTCGAATATTTTATCAAGCATTGTCTGTGCTTCGGCTTCAATGCTTGAACGAGTTAGATTTTGTAAGCCCTAAAATGCAGATCCGTCCCAAAATCTTCCATAAAGTGAATGAAATAAAATATCTACAATTGTTTAGCGCAATAGTGGATCGACTCTTCCTCGATACTCTGCTCCACAGCAGCAATAACATTTTTGCACACATTTTGCACAGGAACGGGAACGTGTGTGTTTGCGTAACGTTAGACGTAGCAACCGTTCGACACAACCCATTCTTTTTCATATTAGCACATACTATAAATATTACGTTGACCGCAAGATACCAACGTTCGTTGATTGGTTTGTTTTCGTTTGCATGTAACGGGTGATTTTTTTGAGGTTAGGATTTTCATGCATTAGTATTTGACAGATCACGTGGGATTTCAGACATGGTGTCAAAGAGAAAGATGCTCAGTATGCTTTGACATTTCATCATGAATAGACTTACTAACGAGCAACGCTTGCAAATCATTGAATTTTATTACCAAAATCAGTGTTCGGTTCGAAATGTGTTATTATCGACAAATTTTGTTCAGCGATGAGGCTCATTTCTGGTTGAATGGCTACGTAAATAAGCAAAATTGCCGCATTTGGGGTGAAGAGCAACCAGAAGCCGTTCAAGAACTGCCCATGCATCCCGAAAAATGCACTGTTTGGTGTGGTTTGTACGCTGGTGGAATCATTGGACCGTATTTTTTCAAAGATGCTGTTGGACGCAACGTTACGGTGAATGGCGATCGCTATCGTTCGATGCTAACAAACTTTTTGTTGCCAAAAATGGAAGAACTGAACTTGGTTGACATGTGGTTTCAACAAGATGGCGCTACATGCCACACAGCTCGCGATTCTATGGCCATTTTGAGGGAAAACTTCGGACAACAATTCATCTCAAGAAATGGACCCGTAAGTTGGCCACCAAGATCATGCGATTTAACGCCTTTAGACTATTTTTTGTGGGGCTACGTCAAGTCTAAAGTCTACAGAAATAAGCCAGCAACTATTCCAGCTTTGGAAGACAACATTTCCGAAGAAATTCGGGCTATTCCGGCCGAAATGCTCGAAAAAGTTGCCCAAAATTGGACTTTCCGAATGGACCACCTAAGACGCAGCCGCGGTCAACATTTAAATGAAATTATCTTCAAAAAGTAAATGTCATGAACCAATCTAACGTTTCAAATAAAGAACCGATGAGATTTTGCAAATTTTATGCGTTTTTTTTTTAAAAAAAGTTATCAAGCTCTTAAAAAATCACCCTTTATTTGTTCATTTTTATTTATACCTGCATTGGTGCATGAGCTCGTCCCACAGATAACTTATACTTCATCGATACTATAGGCCATAACAACCATGCCTACGAGGACAATATGAAATATCTTCTGTCATCAAACAAACAGACGTCGCAATTGTCTGTTTATAGTAACACCTTCGCTGTCCTTTATGATTTCGTCTATTTTTGAAAACCAACAGCAACGTCAGCCTCGAAACCCAATGCAGAATAACTCTTCACAACAGGTGCTACTTTGGCAATTGAGACGAAAACTTTTCTATCGACGAACAAACATCAAACTCTATAAGTCACTCATTATATCCGTCCAGCTAAATGGTGCAGAGGCATGGACGATGACACATCTGATGAATCGACATTACGAGTTTTCGAAAGAAAGTCCATGGAACGATGAACTATATGAGATATACGACGACATTGCGACGGGAAGCAGCGGAAGAGGAAAATATCCACTATGTTGGAAATTCCAGGTGAAAAAGGACCTGCCTACACTTGGAATCTTCAATTTTCGCCAAACAGCGAAAAACTGGCGCTTTTTGTAAATTCGTCTATAACCGCATAAGCGGTGTCTACGCCAATAAGGAAGTAGATGATGTATATACCATATGTGTCTGCACCAGCTAATTGCATATAAATGACTGAACTTAATCTTATCGCACGTCTTTACGCTTTTATAAATCGCTTTTCACTCTTGTTCCCCACTCCTTCACTTCCAGCATCGCTTTTAAAGAATTTCGAAATGCTTAAGCTTTCCGATAATGCTGCGTGCAAGTGTGTTGGAAAATGTGCTGATGAATCTGTTCGCTTGCTATTGATTGTTCGTATGCACAGCTACTCATTTTGTGGTGTCTCCAACGCATGATGGTACAACAGCATAAGAAAGTGTATGAAAATATGTCTACGTATAGGAGGGAAGTGATAATCCGCAAAGCAGAGTACTTGTACTTTGTGAAATCTCGTACTACTTCACATATTAAACTTACTCCCATTGTGCTCTAATTTTTTTGGATTACTTTACAGAGGACAATCATGAGCCTTGCTGGATTCTCAGCAATGTATTTTAGATTCAGTGTTCTCGCTGTGTACAAAAAATTAATGTTGTATTAGAATTTCTTATATTATCATCTTTTAGAGGTAGTTGAAATGTTTTCTCTGAACTTATCCTTGAAGCTACTCACCATGTACATCTATTAAGAAAGGGAATATTCATAAATTTGTGAACTACATATTTGTTAAAAAATAGAGACCTCAATTTTCATTCTCGCAAATAATTTACCAAACTCCATGATCTTCAGTTGTTCCTATAACATTCATTTTCGAGATAATAGCCGAATTTACAACAGCGCGCTAGTTTTTCGTTGTTTGGCGCCAATTGGAGATTCCAAGTGTAGAGAGTTCTTTCTCCATCTGGTCTTTTCACCGGAGTAGAGGTCTTCCTCAGCCTCTCCCGGCGGATACTGCGTCGGACGTCATGACCTAGCCAGCGTAGCCAATGTCTCTTAATTCGTTGAACAACCTACAGCTCAGCGTTCTATCGACTGCGATATTCGCCATTGCCAATGCGCAAAGGACCACAAATCTTCCGCAGAACCCTCCTCTCGGAATCTCGTAAAGCCGAATCATCAGATGTTGTCATCGTCCATACCTCTGCACCATATAGCAGGACGGGAATAATGAGTGACTTGTGGAGTTTGGTCTTTCCCCGTCGAGAAAGGACTTAATTCTCTATTGCCTAATTAGTTTGAAGTAGCACCTGTTGGTCTGCGTTGGATTTCGAGGCTGACGTTGTTAATGGTGTTATTTTTCGTTTTGCACTTATTCATTACCAGACCCATACGCTTTGCTTCCTTATCCAGTTTGAAAAACGCAGAACTAATGTTGCGTTTCTTATGGCCAATGATATCTAAGTTATCGGTGTACGCCAGCAGTTATACCCCTTTGCAGAAGTTTGTATCTTCTCTATTCAGATTTACAGCCCGAATTGTTTTTTCCAGGAGTAGATTGAAGAAGACGCACGATAGGGCTTCGCCTTGTTTGAAACCTCGTTTGGGGTTGAACGGCTGAGATATGTCCTTCCCGATCCTGACGGAGCTTTAGGTAACGCTCAACGTCACTCTACGCAGCCATATTAGTTTTGCTGAGATATTAATATAAGACATCGTTGCATAAAGACAATTCCGCCGTTGAAATCGACAAAGAGGTGGTGTGTGTCGATTCTCTTTTGTCAGGTCTTTTTCAAGATTTAACTCATGGTGAATATCAGGTTAGTTGTATCATTTCCAGGCCTGAAGCCAACCTGATAAGGTTTAATCAGTTTGAATAATAATAACGATAAATTAATGCACCAGCATTTAAGAGGCTGTCAAATTTTTTTCAATCATTAGCTTAGGCACAAAAAGTTGTTTATGTTTGTTAAGAGAGCACCGTTTTAAAATACCAAGTCTGCATTGAAGCTTGGTTAGCGAAATAATAGTCGTACATGAAACGTAGATATTTCTCAGTTAAGAAATTGAATAATTAGCCTTACACCAAGTCTATATTAACCACAATTTCAATTTACAAACTACTTTATACCAAACAACCCTTCACTTTACATTAATTCTAAATTATATTACATTATTTAGTTGTCTACTGTATATGATATAAATAAAAAATTTGATTTCAAACTTTAATGATTTAATAATACGTTTTCTAATTGCTTACTTATATATTGTAATATAGATATATATTTGTAAAATACATAAATTAATTAAATAGCTGTTACTCATATCTGAAAAGTTTCCCAACCTTCACATATCCGGTAAATATTAATTTTTATTTATTTTATTTTTCTGTTGTGAGATCACAACTTTTTCAAGCGATAAAGTTGCAGTCGATAAGACTCTGCAAGAGTGGTTTTTGTTGTCAACATCAGCAAGAAAGTGACCAATATAACCAATAGACATTGCTTGGGCTTCCCGTCAACAAATGTTGATACGTGCGCTGTCAGTAGGTATGTTCCGAAGCTTATTTGTGGGTTTACTAAATCGTAAACGTATTTATTTATCAATATGTGCATAGGTCTAGTGAGTTGGTTTGATTTTGTTTGCAGATGTTTATTTATACATACAGATACGAGAAAAGTTCAGAAATAAACACCAATATATACGATTTGTTAATTCCAAGTTCCTGTTTTTATTGAAAATATATTTATTAAAACAAAATATGAATTCAAATGTTGTTGGAACGTTTAATTCATTTATTATCTAAAGACAGTATAATGCAATCTCTAATTTTATGACCAATTTTAATTAATTGAGTCTCATTTCCCGTATCTATTTTTATATCATTGTTTTCATTTACAAAATATCTGCAATATATTGAATTTTTAAATTGTATGCAGATGTTATGCAACTCTGCACATACATTGCCGAACTTTGCCATCTTTTCAGGACTATACCGACTTATTTTATCATTATGTACTCGTACTGAGAATTTTCCACCGGCCCACCGGCTGAATGAAGCACTGGTGGTACTGCGGTTAAATTTTATTTCCGATCGGATGAAAGTAAATGCATCTTTGGTCAGTCTAAACCACTTCCTGAATCTGTAAATTATTTAAAATAATAACATCTATACTAAGTTAAACGGGATAATTACAAATTTTCTTACGCTGCTTCAAGTAAAGCCATGGGATTATTTTTATCACGAATCCTGAACCTTATGGTCATTTGGTGATGTTTTTAAACTGAATCAGATGAACTTGTATAAAAAAACACGTTAGGGTTCATTTTATTGAATGCAAAAACTAAATTCAGTAAATTTATATATAAACGTATAATAAATTTGAATATTTATGTTCAATTCAAATTCAAATACTTGTTTTGCTTTGTATTTAAACGTATTCGAAAATGTCATTTAGAGCTACACCAGGGAAGTTATTTCATAAAATTTCTATTCATTTCGTATCGAGTGCGACGATCCGCACATTCGACACGTTACGAAATTTCATTCGATACGATTACTTGCTCGCTTACGGCTGCCGCGATTCGGCCCAGCTCTTGCTAATAAGAAAGAGGAAAAACAATACATTTTTTTTGGCCAGTGTTATTTAATGCAACTTTGCCTTGCCCTGTGGCATAAAATCACTCATCAAATTTTATTGACGAATATTTATTTTGTTTACATTTGTCCTTAAATCATTAGTTATAATTAAAATACATATTAAATAAACTCAATAAGAGAAAAATATTTAAAACTTTTTTTATTTGTACTATAACGTTTCTCAAATAGCTAACGAGATAGATTTCCATTATTTCGTACAAACGAGAACACGTTATCGAATAAGAAAATTTCAAATTTTGATAGTGCGTATTCGAACCGAGTAAAATGATCCGAAAACAAAAAAAAACTAATGAATTTCGCTCGTTAACGTGTACCGTGATTCAGGCCCAGATCTTTCAGGTACAAGTTGTGCTTTTGTGGGATTATTTGAAATTCGCAATGTTCGTACATCTGTAATTCTCGAGCAAGCGAAAACCCACGCCGGTTTGTGGAGCTGATGATGATGATAATCAAATTTCTTTAAATAATATGCACACCACACTTAATACCATAGAATGCCCATAGATATACGGCAAAAGTTGCTTTCAGACCTAGTGTATCTGGGATTCTAACTTTACCGGGTACTATATGATAATATATACGGAAGATATGCGGCAAAAGTTGATTTAAGACATGTGCTGAACATCCATTAAGCTTAGAACTCTTTGACTGAATCTGAACTTTTGGATCATGGAGTCGCCAAACAAACTTTGGCGGTTATTGGATGGGTATTTTGTTAGCAACTCTCTATCAACTTCAGTTGCTATCATGAAAGTAATGGCAGATTTACTACTATGGAGTGCAACCATCTTCCACAACAAAGCTAGCGACCTGGCATTTAAAGGTTCCCCAGCTTCGCTATCAGTTGAATTAGAACGCATCGAAGTTTTTGGTTCTTGTGCTGTCGCAAAACCTTTTTGGCCCACGGTCGATAGCAAAAGGTCCAGTGAGCGTTTTGCCCCAGTACGGCTAGTTTCTAAATAATTGTGACGGTTCTAGCAGGTCATTACCTTATCTGCGTCTACCATGTAAGGTTGGAATCTTATCGGTTACAAGCTATAGAAGCTGCTTCACTGCATAGAAGAAAAAAAAAATATGATTATAAATCAATTTTGTTCCTCTCAGAGAGAATATATTAGCGTTAAGAAAAAAGTTTTATAATAATTGTGTGTAAATTTACATACCAAAATAATGGGCTATATGATCGCGCATCTTTGACTCCTCTGGCTCACCACTAATGGCAGCATCATTATCAAAGGAATGCATATCCTTATTCTCCAAATCCATATTTATCAAATCTCTGCTACTGCCTCCTCCATCTACATCGGAATATTGCTTTTTGACCATGCATTTTGATGGTGACCGTATGCTGTGTCGGTCATTTGCGTGCAGTAGGCACGCCACGCCAGCCAAAATACCGAAATATTTCGGTATTTTACTTTTCTGTTTCATTATTTTTATTTGTATTGACTGTTTTAGTATTGTGTTACGAGTATTTATTGTTCTTGTTATTTTCACACTTCTCGTTGTTTTCGCTATCCTTCTTGTCACTTTGACGTCATCGTTGGCATTTTGCCTTGCTCAAAAGCAATTATGCTCCCCGATTTTATTGTTGGCACTTTGAGGAAATTTGTATGAGTCATTACGGAGCTTGTGGCATTAATAAAGCGCCGAAAAGTATGTCTTGTTGCGCGAATATTTCAAATTATTTATTGTTATTACAATATTTAGAACGATAATTGTAACAATTATGTACGTAATTGTTTACTTCCATTGAGTGTAATATATGGTAAAGTGGTTGTTACGTTCACTGAACTTGTTTATTTTAAGACTTTATTTTCGAATTTTCGAAAAATAATAGTTAGACGAATGGATTATAACAATAAATACAACATACCCTGTTTAGTTTTCTTTTCTTGCAGAATAATTATAAATTTGGTCTGTTACAATTTTTATCATTTATTTATATCAGATATGCTAAACGGCATATAGCATAGGTTACATGTACCATACCAGGTTTTTTGCATTAAATGAAGAGGTCATAACGGCTGTTGAAGCATATTTGAAGACTTTCCGGATTCGCACTTCAGAGATGGGATCCACAGCTCGGATCGTTTAAGTAAGTGTATTAATGTTCAGATGATCATAGATTATACTGAATTATAAAGTGTACTTTGAATTATAAAATTGTGTTTTTCTTATCAAACGACAAAACTTGCTGAACAACCTGGTGTTACTTATTTTATTAAACGTTGTCTGTTTTTTAGATTTTTTAGTTATTAATTACTATCACTGCTCTACCTACGATTTGCTGCCCTTGATAAGAGATATATTTTTAATATATAGGGTGATCCATTTCGAAGTTCCTTACATTTCTAAAGGAAAAACAAATAAACTTTAAATTTATTGGGGAATGTTTATTATCATTTATTCTTTTAAGATTATCTCTTTCAAATGTTGGCAGCGGATTCATCTTAGATGGTCCATCTGTTGAGTCCACCGTCTCTTATTTTCATAGGGATAACTCACATATTGGCCGCTATTTGCGGTACAAAGTCACCCCGAATTTCGAAAATCTTTATATTAAGTATTGGAAGATTGGTCCGATTCAACCCATTTATGGAGAAGGGAGAAATGTTATTATAAGAGAAGGGTTATCTCTTAATTTTACATATATCATACATTGGCCGACATTTTCGATCAATAGTCAACTATAGGTACAGGGGTGTAAATATTTGGTAACTAGGCGCTTGACCTGTTTTTATTGGATTCAAGCAATTTTTGGTCATAAGGTAGGACACACTAAAGACATTATTCGTTGAAACTGAATGAATCAAGTGGAATGAGAAATAGGCGTAGTTGTTGCCTGATTATGTCCATTTCCACACCGTGATATAAGAATGTAAGAAAAATGTCGGGTCCCGAGTTATAGAATTTCACCAAAAATGGGTTGTGCCGCTCTCATTGTTCAATTTTCACGCTGGGTCTCATAAAGTCATCACATATCATATCATCATAGTTATGAATTTATTACGCTTTTAGAAGTTTTGGTAAGTACCGTTGAATGGGGAGTGAAAGGGGTTATTTTCCGATTTCATCCAATTCGGATGGTCCTACCTGTCGGTAGGAGCTTAGCAAATTGAGTTGCTGTAGCTTTAGTGGTTTAGGAGATTTATACATTAAAATTGTGGCAATGGTCCGATTTCGCTCATCTACGAACTCCAATCATTTCTATATATAACTCTATATCTATCTCGTTTAGTTTTGGGTGATACGCACAACCATTAGGTGAACAAAACTATACTACTCTGTAGCAATTGGTTGCAAGAGTATTAAAATCACGGCAACTTACAACATGGCGGAAAAGCATGCCGCCATTGTGTTGACATTTATGTGTTTATCGCCACTTGACGGAAGGTTACGAAAATGTTAAATGTAATTAAAGAAGATGAGGTAACTGCGAGAAGTAAGCTTGCGAAAGTGACCAATTAAAAAACCTACTTGTCGATAATCTTTTATTTAAAAACTGTAAAGTATCCAGAAAAGTAGTAATATAGTGGCCATTTGGAAGGTATATTTCACGGTAGTAAGCAGAAACATTTAAGAAACTTTTATTTGCAGATGAAGCTCTAAACAAAGTTATGTTTAACAAGCAAGGAAGGACTAAGTTCGGATGTAACCGAACAACCAATACTTGGTCTAAGACCGGTAGCCGTGAGCTGCTAAGTCATATGTAAAAGAATCATTTCTGGCCACTCCTAAGTGAATGACAATTAAAGAACTTTCCTCACTTGGGTGAACTTTTACACATGACTCCATCCTATGGTTCAGAGTCATGTACGATGATAACATCTGATGAGTCGACGTTGAAAGTTTTCGAGAGAAAGGTTCTGCGAAAGATTTATGGCCCTTTGCGCGTTGGTCGCGGTGAATACTGCATTCGATGGAAAGACGAGCTGTATGAGACCACATTGACATTGTTCTGCGAATTACAGAGGCTACGCTGGCTAGATCATGTTGTCCGAAAAGACGAAAACACTCCAGCCACGAAAGTATAGTACGCCAGGTGCGGCAGAGGAAGAGGTTGATCACCACCTTCGCTTAGAATGTCCAATTGGCGCCACGTATATGTAAATGTAAAGTGAAAAAGTGATTGTCGCATATATTTAAGGTAGTATTACATTCAGTATCGACAATTTTCATTAAGATTTCTAACATATTTACCGATAGATGCGGTATAAATTCAACCGGATGTT
This sequence comes from Bactrocera dorsalis, assembly GCF_023373825.1. Classification (NCBI taxonomy): domain Eukaryota; kingdom Metazoa; phylum Arthropoda; class Insecta; order Diptera; family Tephritidae; genus Bactrocera; species Bactrocera dorsalis. The sequence continues at coordinate 38,952,005 of NC_064303.1, forward strand.
AGAACATGCATATGGCATATTGGGTATATGGAGGCTAGGGGAACTAGTTGAATATACATATCCTTCTAATATGGTTTGTTGGCAAATTATAATTCATTGCGTTTACCTTATACTCGTATTAACCTTAAAAAGCTTGGTTAGAAGGCAGTACAGCTATTGAAGCTAAAAAAATCATATCCTTTCAACCACGAAAACAATACCAACAAAGAAGCAAAGAAAAACAACATTAGGTAACATTAGTTTCCTATATGCATTAGTTACTGTTTTTGCCTTGCTACTGCAACGATATTTTGCAGCCACTTAACAGTTGAGTGCAACGGAATATATAATATAAGAGAGGGAGAGTAAAGCGAATGATTTATTTAATTAAAATAGTAAGTAGTTAAGTAGCATCCAAACTTTCTTTCATTACTCATACAAACACATATACAATTTGTTTATATATTCATGTTGTATGTATGTCATATTCTTATTGACTCGCTAAAAACAGCAGTTACGTGCTTGGTACCTAACTATGCACTATGCTGTTAGATATATATTTTATTCAATTCCACAGCGTTTCTGATTAGCTTTACGGGGTTGCTTCCATTGCAAATGGAAAACTTTATAAACTTAACTTTATGTCTGAATGCTTAGCCATAGTTTAACCCTCTATCCGGCAATGCTACCAAAAGGTATAGTTAAGCACAATTGCAATAGCGCAACAGCCCGAAAAGTTTTTACCGTTATCTTTGTAAATTTCTGTTGTAAAATGTCACAGCTGCATAAAGCAAGCATTTGCATGCTCTTTGCTTATGAGTTCAGGCGCCAGCGATCAGTCAATGTCAAAAGTTGGTGTGAAGATCAGCAAAAAATTATTTTAATGCAAAGCGCATTTTCAGAAAATGTAAAAAAATAATAATTGTGCTACAATTGTTCTTAAAAAAATATCACGGTATAGATACAATATTTTGGTTTACTGGTATAAAGTTTTTTGTGAAAAAATTTGTACAGACAAGCTTCTAGCAAGCTAAAAGTTCACTTCTCCTAAAGGCACACTTGCCGGCGCCCGCTCAAAAAAATTATTTCGTTGTAAGTATGTAAATTCTATTCGTAATTATTTTAACATGTTTAAAAGTAAATAGTAATTTATAAAATTATGTTTTGTAGTTGAAAGCAAAACATGTAACTATTATAACATATTTTATACATTATAATTTTTTTTTTAATAATTTGTATTGTGTTTCGTAGTCGTAAGCATGTCAAATAATAGGAAGCGTTACAATTTGTCGCTTATGGGCGAAGAAGCTATCCAACAATTAATGAATTCTGTTGTTGATGATGATGATTCAGAAGATGATAAAAGCGTGAATGAAGAAGACTTTGACAGCGATGATAGCGCTCAAGAAGTTAACATGCAATTAGCAAATGAAGATTTTGAAGAAATCGATCATTATATTGAGCATTTATATAATGCAAGTGCAATAGATCTTTTGTCATCGGCAATTAATATAAGTGTAGATGAACCCAATGAGTCTACTCCACCTTCTTCCGAGCAACCAAGTACCAGCAGTAACGCAATGAATAAAACAACAAAACAGCCACCAAGGAGGAAAAGAGCTCGATCACCGTTACCACAAATTGAAGAAAGTGAAGTTTCTATTCCATCTAACTCTGGTGGATTTTTTGGTTCTGTGAAGCATTGTACACCACAATCTTCACAGTTCAAAAATATAGTTTGGAAAAAAAAAACTGTAGCTGCAAGTCGGAAAGAAATTGTATTCAATGGTGAACAGAAATTACCACAAGCATTTAATGAATTGGATACTCCTTTTAAATGCTTTACATATTTTTTTACAAATAAATTGCTGGACGATATTGTCAGCCAAACAAATCTGTACGCTCATCAGCAAAACATAAACTCTGATTTCAATTTGACCAGACAAGATTTGAAAATTTACATTGGTATAATATTATATATGTCTGTGTTTCGCTATCCAAATATTGAAAGTTATTGGTCGAAACACTCACTTGAATGTGTTAGAGTTGCGATGCCATCAAAACGATTTTATGAAATCAAGAAATACCTGCACTTCAATGACAGTTCGTATATGAAGAAAAAGGGTGAGGAAGGGTACGATCAGCTCTACAAAGTTCGTCCACTCATAGATACATTAAATGAACGCTTTAATTCTGTACCCAAATCACCAAGGCTATGTATTGACGAGCAAATGTGTCCCACAAAGATGATAACAAACTTACGTCAATATACATATGCCAGATAAACCTCACAAATATGGTGTTAAGCTTTTTGTGTTATGTGACTCATATGGGGTTTCGTATAATTTTGAAGTCTACAGAGGTGCTGGTGATAATGATGTTGTAGCAGATGCACCTGACTTGGGAGCAACCGGAAACGTTGTCGTCCGCTTAACACAAACCGTGCCCAACTTTAAAAATCACATAGTATACTTTGATAATTTCTATACGTCATTGCCATTGCTTGTTTATTTACGAAGCAGAGGAATTTATGCACTTGGTACGGTTCGTGCCAATAGACTTCCAAATTGTAAGCTCTCAAAGGACATCGATGTATTATAAAGGGTGATTTTTTAAGAGCTTGATAACTTTTTTTAAAAAAAAAACGCATAAAATTTGCAAAATCTCATCGGTTCTTTATTTGAAACGTTAGATTGGTTCATGACATTTACTTTTTGAAGATAATTTCATTTAAATGTTGACCGCGGCTGCGTCTTAGGTGGTCCATTCGGAAAGTCCAATTTTGGGCAACTTTTTCGAGCATTTCGGCCGGAATAGCCCGAATTTCTTCGGAAATGTTGTCTTCCAAAGCTGGAATAGTTGCTGGCTTATTTCTGTAGACTTTAGACTTGACGTAGCCCCACAAAAAATAGTCTAAAGGCGTTAAATCGCATGATCTTGGTGGCCAACTTACGGGTCCATTTCTTGAGATGAATTGTTGTCCGAAGTTTTCCCTCAAAATGGCCATAGAATCGCGAGCTGTGTGGCATGTAGCGCCATCTTGTTGAAACCACATGTCAACCAAGTTCAGTTCTTCAATTTTTGGCAACAAAAAGTTTGTTAGCATCGAACGATAGCGATCGCCATTCACCGTAACGTTGCGTCCAACAGCATCTTTGAAAAAATACGGTCCAATGATTCCACCAGCGTACAAACCACACCAAACAGTGCATTTTTCGGGATGCATGGGCAGTTCTTGAACGGCTTCTGGTTGCTCTTCACCCCAAATGCGGCAATTTTGCTTATTTACGTAGCCATTCAACCAGAAATGAGCCTCATCGCTGAACAAACGTAAAGCGCGAAACACATTTCGAACCGAACACTGATTTTGGTAATAAAATTCAATGATTTGCAAGCGTTGCTCGTTAGTAAGTCTATTCATGATGAAATGTCAAAGCATACTGAGCATCTTTCTCTTTGACACCATGTCTGAAATCCCACGTGATCTGTCAAATACTAATGCATGAAAATCCTAACCTCAAAAAAATCACCCGTTATTATAACTAAATTTGAATTTTTACTGCTATGCAATATATATGTTTACTTTATCTTTTATTTTATTTAATATTGTTTATGAAATAATATAACTAAACTTGAATTTGATACGTTTTACTTTAAATTATTGAAATAAACATTTTTCTTTTAAATAATTTGCAATAAATTAATCCGTATTTTTTTACATGCCAACAGGCAAGTATGCCTTAAGGCAGACCTCACTTTTTCCAACCTGGAAGGTGACCTATTGAATTTTTTTTAAATCTGACTTCAGATTCTTGTGTATGGTAATTTTTTCAGCTCAAACAAAAATTGGCCGGTTAGAGGGTTAAAAAGAACACTGCTAAAGGCAGTCTCGCCGAAGCGTTAGACAAGAAACCGGCGCATTAAGCTCACTTAGTTACTTGTAGTTGCCTTAGGTTTGCTCTTTTTGATACTTCTGGCTACGCTTCAAACTGTTTCGAATATCAGAAAGTGCTGTTAAGTGCATTTGCATTGCATTTGTGATGTACTAGTGAGTGACAGAATACAATGCGAAAAATTTCGCAAGATTACAATTGAGTAACACAGTTGAGTTAAGATTTTTGTGTGAAGATGCGTATATTTTTTTTATTGATAAAGCTTATTCCAACTATATTGAGTAATGATAATTATTTAAGTTATTATGTCTTTTTACTCAATGGAAATAATACAATACTAGCGCAACAATTCGGGTTTCTTGTAAAACATGGCACTGTAGAGAAATTAAATAGACTTACTAACAAATTTATAATGCCATTCGACTGCAGAGAGTATTGTACAGCAATACTCCTTATTGTAGCTCAGATATTCCGTTCGAATTTATAAAACATTGGAAATTTATTAGATTCGAATTCGAAATCGAATTTTCCAGGATTTTTTCTGAGAAAAACTTCTAAATTTATTTACCCGAAATAGTTCTCAAAAAAAAAAAAACAAAATCGATTTTCGGCCTAAATTTCGGTCTTAATTACACTGTGATAGCTTTTTTCAAAAAAAAAAAAGACAAGACCAAATTCGACGGTTTCCTTCTATTCCGGGTCCTACGAATCGAACTGCATCATTACTTTTTTGAGTTACAATCATGGTTTCATACAAAAATTTTTGTTGAAGTTTTTCATCAAAGTGGCCCATTGTAAGAGAAAGGCACATTTTTCTTCGGTCTCTAACTTTTTTAATGTTGACTTTTTTGGTAAACTTTCTTTGGCAAAGCTTCTCAGAATAAGTCCGTCTTTAAGTTCTTAGATGACTGTAAACCCGAAAATCAATGTTTTTTGTGTCCTTATAGCCAATATGTCGAAAAAACTGAAATTTAATCCATTTTTTTAATGTTTTTTCCTCCCGTTTCGTCAATATTTTAATTTACCCTTTGATACTTATACATTAAGTGACATCTTGTAATAGTAAGAAACTTAAGCAAAGACAACATTATCAATAAGTATCATAAATTTGTACACAATATTTAAATTAAATTTAATAAGACTCATCGAGTCAAGCTTTTTGCCGCTGTACCAATGCTCAAGGGGGGCGGCGGCTCGGTGAAATCTTTCTCCATGCTCATCGGATTCAGTCGGAACTTGCTGCTCAAAATGGTCCTTGTGATGGTGAAGGAAATGAATTTTTAAGGACATATTCACACCTATTTCTTCAAAAGCGTCTACCATGTCATCCTCATATTTTTTCCAATCTTCAGACCGGTGCACTCCTAAGCAATGGTTTATAACTGTCATAACGGAGTTCCAGGCAATTTTTCATTTGGCCTTAGAAGTTCTCCGAATTTTGCGTTCTTCATAAGTTTTCTTATATCGGGGCAATTGAGAACACCTGAAAATAATGTATCAACATAACATTCGTTCTATTAAACGACTTAAAATACCTTATTTTATTTTCGCAACACTTAGTCTTGGAAATATTTCTGTCAAACATTTAAAAGCTTCGGCATCTCGATTTATTGCATTTATGAAATTTTTGACAATTCCCAATTTTATGTGCAGTGGTGGTAGCAAAATATTATTAGCTGGTATCAGCGGAATATGGATAACATTTGCCACATTTAAATGAAATTCTGTGCGAAGCTTCCAATCACGCATTCTATATTGGTTTTCGCGGTACCTTGTGTCCCAATGACAAATTAAGCACGTATTTTTTGTGTATCCTGTCTGCAAACCAGTAAGCAAGGCGATAACTTTTAAATCCGCACATATCTTCCATTGATGCTGCTGATACTGAACTCTGTCCAAAATTAATTTCATTGCTTCGTATGTTTCCGTTGTGTTGGATCTTATGGCGATTGGAACCGGATTTTTTGTGTTATCCACATACGAGGGCTGTCCGATAAATAACCGACCTCAACGTGAAGCTAGCGGCACATCTGAAAAAAAGTTTCTACTTCAAATTGTGCATATTATAATAGCTACTCGCCAAAATTTCAGAAATTTATCTTGCGCAATTATCTGTTGACAGTCGTTTTTGTGAGTCTATTTCGGTGATTTCCCCAAAATGGAAAAAATTGAATATCGAGCTGTAATTAAATTTTTATTTTTGAAAGGCAATACGCCTTCACAAATCAAAGATGAGTTGGACTCTGTGTATGGTGACTCTGCACCATCGTTTACCACCGTAAAATTTTGGGCAGCTTAATTTAAACGTGGTCGCAGGAGCTTGGAAGATGATGCACGTCCTGGGCGTCCAAAAACTGTAACCACTAACGATAACATCGCTAAAGTTCATCAATTGGTACTAGACGACCGCCGGATTAAAGTTAGGGAAATAGCTGAGGTTATGAAGATGTCAAAAGAAACTGTTTGTCACATATTAAACCAAGATTTGGGCATGAGAAAGCTGTCCGCGCGTTGGGTGCCGCGTTTGCTTACGCTAGACCACAAACGTGCGCGCATGAACATTTCCAGCGCTCTGTTGGCTCAGTTTAGAGGCAATAAGACCGAGTTTTGGCGCCGATTGATAACTGTAGACGAAACTTGGATTCATCATTATACGCCCGAAACAAAAAACCAATCTAAACAGTGGATTGAAAAGGGGGAACCAGCCCCAAAAAAAACCTAAAGCTGTGTATTCGGCTGGGAAAGTGATGGCGAGTGTTTTTTGGGACAGCCATGGAATTATTTTTATCGACTATCTTGAAAAAGGAAAAACTATAACAGGAGCATACTACGCATCATTATTGGGCAAGCTAAAGGAAGAAATTTCAAAAAATCGGCCACATTTGCAAAAAAAGAAAGTCTTGTTCCACCAAGACAACTCACCATCTCACACCTCAACAGTCCCCATAGCGAAAATCCACGAATTGCGGTTCGAACTGCTTGACCATCCACCTTATTCACCGGATCTAGCACCAAGCGACTTTTTTTTGTTTCTTCAACTTAAAACTGCGCTCGGCGGCCAGAGATTTTCGTCAAATGAGGAGGCAATCTCTTTCGTGAACTCGTATTTTGCAGACAAAGACGCCAAGTACTATCTGGAAGGGTTGCAGAGATGGGAGCATCGCTGGGAGAAGTGTGTGGAGTTACAAGGAGACTATGTAGAAAAATAAAAAAAAAAAAATTGAAAAAGTCGCGTGCATCATGGTTAGGTCGGTTATTTATCGGACAGCCCTCGTACATCAATACTGTATTTAAACTATTTTTCGACGAGTCAATAAACAAGCGCCATTGTTCTGGTTTGTACTCACAGTTCTTGTATTGCATAAGACCAGGAATATTTTTACAATACGAAAAAGTTTTATCGCCATTAACCTCAAAGAAATCTAAAAGCTCCTCCTGTCTTTTGCGGTATCCATACACCTCCACATCTTTAGACAATATATTTACCGAACGAAGATGATGTGCTAGGCAAATCGCTTGTCTTTGCGATAATTTCAGCTGTCGTACCATCGTATTCAAACGGGCTTGGGAAATCTCCAAGTGACGACATGGGCTTTCAACTTCGGTTCGGTTATAGATTGTGAATAGATCTGTAGGCTCGGTGGAAAATGTTGGCGAAATATATCTGTCAGTTGGACTTGGACATATTGGTATCGGACCATTTTCTGAGTGAGATACTGGTAGCTGTGCAGATTGAACACTTTTATAAACTGTGTTTTTTTTGTTGAGTCTTGCAAATTTGTTCTTGCACGCGTAGCAGTGCAAATCATTGGGACGCCGAACCCCATTTTTAGGCACAGTCTTTTTGACCAGTTATGCAGGTTGTTGTTGCATTGCGTGCAAATGGTAAAGGGTGATTTTTTAAGAGCTTGATAACTTTTTTTTAAAAAAAAAAACGCATAAAATTTGCAAAATCTCATCGGTTCTTTATTTGAAACGTTAGATTGGTTCATGACATTTACTTTTTGAAGATAATTTCATTTAAATGTTGACCGCGGCTGCGTCTTAGGTGGTCCATTCGGAAAGTCCAATTTTGGGCAACTTTTTCGAGCATTTCGGCCGGAATAGCCCGAATTTCTTCGGAAATGTTGTCTTCCAAAGCTGGAATAGTTGCTGGCTTATTTCTGTAGACTTTAGACTTGACGTAGCCCCACAAAAAATAGTCTAAAGGCGTTAAATCGCATGATCTTGGTGGCCAACTTACGGGTCCATTTCTTGAGATGAATTGTTGTCCGAAGTTTTCCCTCAAAATGGCCATAGAATCGCGAGCTGTGTGGCATGTAGCGCCATCTTGTTGAAACCACATGTCAACCAAGTTCAGTTCTTCCATTTTTGGCAACAAAAAGTTTGTTAGCATCGAACGATAGCGATCGCCATTCACCGTAACGTTGCGTCCAACAGCATCTTTGAAAAAATACGGTCCAATGATTCCACCAGCGTACAAACCACACCAAACAGTGCATTTTTCGGGATGCATGGGCAGTTCTTGAACGGCTTCTGGTTGCTCTTCACCCCAAATGCGGCAATTTTGCTTATTTACGTAGCCATTCAACCAGAAATGAACCTCATCGCTGAACAAAATTTGTCGATAAACACATTTCGAACCGAACACTGATTTTGGTAATAAAATTCAATGATTTGCAAGCGTTGCTCGTTAGTAAGTCTATTCATGATGAAATGTCAAAGCATACTGAGCATCTTTCTCTTTGACACCATGTCTGAAATCCCACGTGATCTGTCAAATACTAATGCATGAAAATCCTAACCTCAAAAAAATCACCCGTTATATGTAAAATTGAGAATTATTCTTAAGCAGAAATTTATTTACACCAACTACAATTTTCATAAAATAAAGGACGTGTTTAAGTGCTCAGATATTAAATGTATTTTTGTGTATTCATATCTGCAAAAGCACATTTCACAAATGAGTGTTTCAATAAAATCACTTAGCGTAACCTTTGTAACATATTCAAAAACAGTTGAGATTGCGAAAAAGATGAATCCAAAACGCATGTACAAAAAGTATAAACAATTTTATCGCGGGGGCTCTTACAAGCCATCTCTATAAAATATCCTTATTTATGTTTATCACATCTTAACACATACGCAGATGTATTTTATTATATACCTATGTTTGTATACGTATACGCGATATATTTGTCCACTAAATTGATGTTTTAAGTGACTTCACCCATAAATTTAGACCTAAGGATTACATTTTGTGCAAGCTGTGCGTTTTTTCAAAAGCAACATTGAGATTTCTTCTTCTTTCTTTACTGGCATAAACATCGTTTACGCGGTTATTGCCGAGTTAACAACAGCACACCAGTCGTTTCATCTTTTTCACTGTTTGGCGCCAAATCAAATTTTAAATGCCAGGTCCTTCTCCACTTGATATTTCCAGCGGTGCCCCCGCAGCATATAACAGAACGGGAATTTATAGAATTTGGTCGTTGTTCGTCGAGAGAGAACTTTACTTGTCAATTGCCTGCTCAGTTCAAAGTTGCACTTGTTGACAAGAGTTACTTTGCGTTAAATTTCGAAGCTGACGTTATTGTTGTTGTTAATAGTGGTTCCAAGATAGGCGAAATTATCTACGATTTCAAAGTTTTGACTGTCGACAATGACGTGGGAGCCAAGTGACGACTGTTTGTATAATGACAGGAGAGTGTCCACTATGTCAGTGGAGAGGATTGAATAAAACTTTTTGACAAAATGGCAGTTTCGCAAATAAAAAAAACGATTTTTGACTTTTTTAACTTGTTTATAAAAAATATTTTTATCGACAAGAAAAAAATCTTAGATTAATGACTGAAAAATATTTAGGAAGCTCGTGTTAAAATTTGAGACTAATCGGTTTAGCAGTTGTCGTACAATGTTGGTCACCGACTGTGAAAACACCATTTAAAAAAACAGGTTCAACGTTTTGAATGCACTTCTTTCTTTTCCGTCTATGTCTTAAAAATTCCACACTCTTTTCCATTAGAGCTGTCTCTTTTACCATTGCCATGTGCAACAATTTGCTTCCATTACACGGATGCTAATAAAGTAAGAAGAAACTAGAATTCCTAGAAAACGGTTCGCATTCCATTTCGAGTTCCGTTTTGAATTTTTTACCTTTCTCGTTAGCAAAATGTTTGCGTGTTTTCTCTTTTCTACGCAGTTTGCAGAAGACAGTACAGAACTTAGGCACTCTGTTTTCTAATTTGCACCACTGAATAATTTAACTCAATGTTTTGCATGTAAAATTCAATGTACAATTTACAGGCGCCCGGAAGTAAAAAAATATAACGGAAATATAAATGTGACGGCTAAGGAGCGAGATATTCATATTAACAACTTCAAGCAACTTTTATTAATACTTTGCTTGTAAGCCACAAGGAATAGTTTAGCGTCGGATAAAACTGAGGTAATGCAGAGTTGCACGCCAGTAAATAGTGAAGTGACAGTATCATTTTAGTTCGCCAGTTGGGAAGAATCTTGTAAATTTATTGATAATTGCTCTGGGCTTAAAAACTGACTAACGTAGTGATAATTCGGGTGGTGGAGCACGGTGCTCGCTCGTTCCAAAGTTGTGGTTAGCCGTGGGGAAACGTTCGGCGCAAATTTATTCCACAGAAATATTAAATAAAACAAAAGGTTTCATATAATATATATAATTTTAATATAACAAATTGGAAACACACTTACCACGTCTGTATCGCTAGGATGTCGCAAAAGGAGAGAGCGCGCAACTTTTTTGTTAGAGTTTAGTTGCGCGCGAATTAAACTTCGAAAAAAACTTCGAAAAAGAAGAAAAGAAAGATTGGTCTGCCGATACAGACGTGGCAAAAGATATTGGGCGGGGGCGGCGTCAACACGTAGCATATAAACAATGGTTACCAACATGTAAGCTGTCTTGTTCGAAATAAAAGGAGACCAAGGAGGTATACGAGTATATACTTATAAATGATCCGTCTGTCTGCCGGTCTGTTTGTATATATACGAACTAGCCCCTCAATATTTAAGATATCGTTTTGAAATTTTGCAAACGTCATTTTCTTTTCAAGAAACTGCTCGTTTGTCGGAACTGACCATATCGTACCACTATAACATATAGCTGACATACAAACTGAACGACCGGAATCAAGTTCTTGTATGGAAAACTTTCACATTTGACAATGTATCTTCACTAAAGTTGGCACATGTTATTTCCTAAGATAATAATGTAATATACGAAGAAATTGTTCAGATCGGCTTACTATAGCATATAGTTGCCATACAAACTGAATGATCGAAATCGAATACTTGCATGAGAAACTGTCTCACACTGCATTGATTCTTCGTGAGTTTTTCGCCAAATTTTCATCATCTTGCCGCAACCAGCGTATTTAAACAAATGTTTTTTTTTAATATAAGACAAATCTAGGACTGATAATATGTACTACGGATTGAACTTTCTTCTGGTTCTAGAACCTTAAACAATTTCACTTTCTTCTTTCTTTTTTTGATATTTGTTTTACCTGTTGACTTTGCTTTGCGCAATGGTTCCAGTCAAAACGCCACTCACCAAAAGATAATTTTATTCGTTTGATTTGAATTGCTAACATTTATGCAATATAACTGACAGTTCTCCTGCAGCTGTCATTTAAAACTGTGTTGAAATATTTGAGTATTATTCCAAGCAAACAAACTTTAGGGCACTTAGTTGTAAATGAAAACGAGTGAGGACGGGCTAGGAAATATGATTTGGTAAAACGGTAAGGTGAAAGCGAAATTTACAACATAGGTTCATATTATGGTGAGAAATACCCCAGGTTCAAGATATTGACATTATTAACATTGTACTTGCTTATAAAAGCGAAAGTCTAATATTTATTCTATTTCTATAACAAAACTGAGGGTTCCTACAAACAATTATTAAGTTCTACAAAACTGTCTTAAAATTTCGATGTAGAGTACTTTCTAAAGCCATTTATTTTATCTGTAGAAATATCTACAATGCAATGTAAGGCAATAAACTAGGTTTTTATAAGAAATGCTACTACTGTAAGTTTTTTTTGTTTGGTGCAGCTCTGTCCGTATCTGTAGTCGGTAAAGTAGGTAGTATTAACTGTATTGCTGCTAATAGATGTCAGCTGACAGCTCTGGTTCACCCACAAGTCTTATTTTAATTTTTTCCGATTTTATTCAAAGTCTGTCAATCTGATTATCGCTTTTATGAGATTAATAGTACAAATTTATTATGGAAACTAAGTCGAGTACATGCAGTCATGATTCTGACAAGCTTTGTTATATATGCGGCGAGTATATAATGAAAAATCAACGGAAACCGATTAATGACATTGTAATTCGCTTGTAGTTATGAAGAATGAAGAATGAAGATAAAGCGTGAACGAGAACTGATATGAAAAATGTGACTGATATTTTCGTATTAGCTCACAAAATATACCTAAAATCAGGACTAGAATCTTAGGCACCAAAATGAGTGTAGGCCAGTGTAATTTGTATACGTTTCAAGAAAAGAGTAAACTTAATAATAATAATGCATTTAAATTTCTTTGATTCTTCGAAGGAAATCTTTCTCAAGTAAATTTATTACAATTTCCGTGAGTTCTGAGATTTTACTCTTTCGAAGACCTCTTTTCAAAAAATCACAAAGTGCATGGGTATTCTTTCAAATTCAAGATCTCCGACAGACTGTTATGAGTACAATAAACTTTTTTGTTAAAACACCAGACAACAAACGCCTTTCAGAAATTATCATCATTGTAAATCATTTGCTGAATTTCAATAATTACTTAGCTAAATTTCAGCCTTCAGCCATAAAATCGGCCAATGAGCTGTACTTAAACAATTTATAGCCTATTCGTTGTGGCACCTACTACGTATGTAATACCTAAAATTCGTTCAAGCGTTTGCCAAAATTCCTGTACGTCCACAAATGTTTACAATGAATGCGGGAAATAATGGCATCGTAAATCGAAAAACCTCAGTAAATTTATTCATTCACACATACATAAAATAAAAGTAGTGAAAGCAACAAGAGGAAAAACGTTTATTATATTTAATACATATGTCGTCGACTGTTAGTTGGATGTAAATTCTCATACTTTTTAATTGAATGACAGGCCTAGCCTTCCTTTTGAAAACATTTCTGATATTAATAGTAAAATTATCGCATCTTTAGTTCTTTATTGTCTCATTTTTTTACAGCTCATTTTGTTTAAGTGCATTTCACGGCTTTCTCGAATTAAAAATAAAACTCAAATATTAATTTGATTAACACTTTTTTCACAGTTTCAATCTTTCTCTCATTGACTCAATTCCATTGAAAAGAGTTTTAAGTGAAAGAGTACAATTTGCTCATTCGAACTCTCACCAACTTAATACCTCACCTAAAATACATGATTAGCGCTTTCGAAATACATAGCTCATTTTAGTTACGGCGAATTCGTGCAGTCCTTCTCTCTTTAAATGTAATTCACTCAGAAAAGGTTGTAAACAAAACTGACCTACATTAAGATTATTTTATTTACTTTAGTGAGCATATTTTGTATAAACTTAACAGAGGCTTCACAGAATGCGCATTTGTAATCCCTGCCTTTCTACATATAGTTTAGAAGTTTGTTTAATGGTAGATGGTATTCCTATATACAAGTACCTATTTATATATTGAAGGTATTCTTATACAGAATCATTTTAAGGTTAACTGACTTCTGTTAAACCTCTACAAACTCTCTGCACACTCATGCTGTTAAAATGGTGGCATTTTTTGAAATTATTCCTATATACATATATTTATATGTTGCAAAAAACATTTACTTTTATACAAAATCAGTTTAGGTTTCAGAAATTTATGTTAAAAGCTTGTAAAAACTCCTTACACGCTCACTTCATAAAATACTTCGAAATTACTCGCTATTGTTTATTATTACTTATTGCTAGTAACATTCGCTCTTACATAACATCGATATATGTTTAACTCACTTCTGTTCAAAATTTTTCACAAACTATCAACTCCCTTATTGCTTTAACATTAATATTTAGGTACATTTCGAAATTAGCCTTTGAACATTTATTTAAATATTATTCTTTGCTAGTTACATTTACTCTTCTTACATTAACTTAGCACTAGTAACTATTAGTTTTACACTAAATTGGAATAAATTTAAATCAATTACGTTAAAAATAATATAATGTTATAAATTTCCGCACTGTTGAGTTTTTCAAACATGTCCTATGATCTTAGAAAACTACAGTCACTGTAGCTGGCATTACAAACCCAACTAAACAAATTGTCATTAGGGGTATTCAGACCAGCTTTTTCAATTCGTTAGTCGTTACTCGGTAGTTTTTTACATGGGTTTTGTTTTTGTTAAATTAACAGGTTATCGTTTTACCGAGTAACGAAGTACCAGACTGGCAAGCATGATAGTTTTTTCGTTACTTCGTAACATCACTCAGCTCTTTTGATTGCATTGTTACCTCAAAAGTTAACTTAATTCATTGCAAAAAATACATTTGCTGTATACTACAAATTCGTTTCTGACAAATTTTTCAAAAGTAAGTATTTAGTATAATTGAATAAGCTGTTTTGAAACAAAATTTACACCCACTACTGATGTACAGCAAAAAGTATGTTCACAGTTAAGTGTTTTAACGAAGTATCTACTAACGAACTACCAGATTAACAACTTCAGTCTGAATACCCCTATTGTTTTTTTAGTAAATGAATCCAACGAAAGGTTTCTAATTGCTGAGAATGCGTGGATGTAAAACGCGGGAACTCGGGTTAACTAAACGTTTTTTCGGCACATTTCATTCGTCGTTGGTCAACTGCCGAAACAGCATTTTCCCGCACACATTTAACTGCACAGTTGTAAATAAAATTCAGACTTCGTGCGCTCAAATTGATGCTTCGTTTGGGACTCTTATGGTTTCGTTAAGCAGAGCCGTCGCTAGTAGCTCCCGCACTTCGTTGGTATGCCGATAGGACGACTTCGTCAATATAGTTTGGTCGTGTCATCAGTGGGTGTCGTTAGAAATTTAGTTTAGTTTTACTTTGGACTTCGGCGTTAACGGTTGTATAACGGTGCTGAATTTTTTACCGAACGCATGCTCAACCTTGTGTTAGTGTTCCATATCTATATAAGATGGTTATTGAGAATATATTATATAAGAATATAAAGCATAAAGCCGGTGGAGTTACCGCAGTTCAAAGTTGAAGGTGGAAATAAGTTTGTGGTGGAATTAAAAGCTGAATTCGATATTACTGCACGAATACGCTTGAGCAGCTGTACTGCAATCGTGTTAGTTTGTTATTGTTAAGTTATGCGCAGAAAGAAAGTAATATAAATAATTGTGGTGTTATTTTGGTACAAAATAAAATTATAGGAAAAAGAATCGAAAAATATCAAAAGGTAATACGAAAGTGAATGAAAATTTGTAAAGTGAAAATAGCTTAATAATGTTAGAATTAGCTAAAGTAAAACAAAATATGTTATGAAAAATTAAATAAATAATAGAAAAAAAAAAATAAACACAAGATAAAATAAAATAGAAAAAACGAAAAAACTTTATATTTATATACGAAAGTTGAACAAATGAATAAAGCATAATACAATTAAATTAAAATAGTTAATAAAAAAAAAAACAGAATGAAATAAAATAAAAATAAAAAACACATATTTAAATAAAGTAGAAAACAGGAAAATATGTAACATTTATATTCGAACATTTAATAAATTAATATAACACAATAAAATTAATTTAAAATGAGGAATATTAAAAAAAAGAAATTAAACAAAAAATTTAACAAAAAAAGAAGACAAATACTAAAAAATTAAGTAAAACAAAATAAATGTAATAAAAATTAAGTTAAGAGAAATAAAACAAATTTAATTTAAACAATCAAAATAAATAAAAAAACAAAGGTAAATATTTGTATGCACAATAAATTACCAGGACAAAATTATAACCTATCTTTTAAAACGTTGAAGAATTAGATATATTTTAAGTTCACTGGAACAAAATTCTTACATATAATACAAATATATTTATAAAACAATTTAAATTAAATGTAAAATAAAAAAGTAAGAATGTTGAGGGTAAAGTTGAAAATTTTAACTCAGAAATTAAATGAAAATATGCAAGCAAATAGTTTCGATGAATGAAATAAAGCAAGATAACTACTAATATTTTTTATAAGACCAAGATACAATTAATTTCAATTTTCTAATCAGAGTATAAGATAGTTAAAGCATAAGACATTCTAAAGACTTAACTATGATAATAAAAAAAATATGTAGCATTGCTAAACAAACCTAAAACAAAAGGTATTTTCTCTAATCCGCGCTCAATATCCGTAAGCGCTCAATATCCGTAAGCTACGACAACATAAGCGTTGTGTCCCTTATATAAAAGTTTTTAGTAACAGCTCGACAAAAATGAATTTAACGAAGTCAAAAAGTTGTTTTCTCTATCAAATTAAAAAATATTCAAATAGCTAAGTCAACTTTAAAGCAGACAAGCTGATGATAATGGCTGAGTGGGCTTTTCAACAACAAAAAAGTTTGAATTGCCAAAATAAACTTTTATTTATAAATGTGACTACAATAACTGTGCAAAATTTTCTTAACAAAATAATATATTTTATTAATTAAAAATTCCGTATTGATGTAATTAAATTTTTTATACTCGACAAATAACAAAATTATTATGAATTTGTTGTGCGCTCAAATCTAGTTGAGCATGTAACACTGCCTTAATTCCGTTGAATAATGTTATATATTATTGCTGAAAGCGAGATTTGAAATAACTTATCGTACAATAAGGAAAAAATAGGAAAAAGTAGGGAAGTTGATCTTTCCGTTACAGCTAACTCATATTTGGTGAGACTTTTTTGAAGTAGTCTAAAAATTTACTTTTATAGAGTACAAAGAGAAAAAACAAATTTTCCATCATAATAGAAAAAAATTATTATTATAATATGTAATATATATATATATATGTACACAACAAACAAACTTACCAATTAAATACATTTACAAGTATAGTAATATAAAGATTGTTGATATGATAATACTCAACAAAAAAAAAAAAAACATTTTAAAAATTTCACAGTTAGTGAATATGCTCAAAAGAAATGTGGTCAAGAAAAGCATATTATTGTCCGGCTCTAGCCAGTCTGAGATTGAAACATCTCGGTATTTGACAAGTCTAGCGAAATTCCTGGAATTGATATTTTAAATACCGTAAGAAACAATGCCGAAGTAATTTGTGCATATAAAGTTAACAAAATTGCTGATGCTAAGTTTTAAATTAATTAAACAATAATAATTAGTGCTTTCGGAAGAGTTGTAAGAGCGTGATTGTCGAGATAAATTGATGAACATTTGCGAAACAATCGTGTCGTGGTTTTGAATCTAATTAAGTGTAAGTACATTTTGAAAAAAGTACCCGTTATTAAAATTTAAATTCCTCTTGTAAATGATTTTTGAAAACAGGAGTGTATTTTGTTAAGATGGTAGGATTGTCTTTAATTACTGTGCCAAATATGATCGCGATCTGTAAACTAGTTTGTTCATAGCAGCTGCTTAAGGGGTTAGGGGTAGTCAGAATTTTCAAAAAATAATTTTTTTTTAAGTTTAAAGTCGATAAGTGTAATATCTTAAAAATATTCTCTGAAAATTTCACGTTGATCCGATAATTAGTTTTTGAGATATTCCAAAAATAACAAAGAGAGCTCGGGCACTTCACAGCGCTATAGTGAAACTTTAAACGCGTTTTTCTCAAAATTATGTTTTTTGAATCAGTGACAACTGTAACTCGAAAACTGCTCAGTAGATTTTAATGAAATTAATGCAACTTTTAGAATATATAATAAACTCGGGCCTGATTGAAGGATTTTTATTTTTTCGAAAATTTAACTGTTGATTTTTTCCCAAAAATTTAGAAAAAAAATTCCTGAGGCCGCCATTTTGTTAATTTTTGAAAAAAAAAAACAAAATCCTTCGATCAGGCCCAGGATTATTTATTTAAACTATTTTTTTTTTGTCTGATTGATTTTAGATGAATCTCCAAGGACTTATGGTTGTCACCGCATGTACCTTTTTTTGGAACAGGGTCAACGCAAACAACTATAAATTTTGAAATTAAATTTGTTTTTTGTTTTTCAAATTTCCGTGTCTTCAAGTCAACACATTCTACAATAATGCCATATTACTACTTTTGTTAAATAACGCGATTTAATAGCACAAAAAAAAATACTGAAAATTCTCATTTTTTCGTGCCTCTGACTACCCCTAACCCCCTAAGTCGGTACAGCTGAGTAGCGCGTTGCGAAATTACGTGTGCGGAATTATTGTGAATTTTAGAAATGGCTTACTGTGATTTGAAAAGAAAAACTTACGATTGACACAAAGCCTTTAAAGACGGTCGAGTGAAGTAATGATATGGTGCTTGAAAATCGTCAGCCAAGTGTTGGAGACATGGCAATAGAGTTTGACATCTCTCGCAAAACATTTTCGCGGACTGGAAAAATCGTTGGCATAAGTGTATAACATTTGGTGAAGATTACTTTGAATGCAATAAAATAAATATTAAATGCGATAAGTAAATTGAAACGATATATCAATTTTGACGACTATAAGTGAATTTTACATGCAACTTATATAAAAATAATGGCAATTGCTTACAAAAATAATTGAGTAGTTAATATAAAATTTTATTTATAAGATTATACATAAAAGTGACCGAGTTTTTCAACAAAAAGATAAAAATGATATATTCTGTGATCAGAAAGTAAAATGAATTTAGAAGAAGTAAGGAAGGGCTAAGTTCGGGTGTCACCGAACATTTTATACTTTCGCATGATAAAGTGATAATCGGGATTTCATTATCCGTCATTTATATATTTTTTTATTTTGCTGTAAAATTAATGAGAATTAAATTCTGAGAGATCTACCGATATTTTCGGTGAAAAATTAGGTTAGGTTAGGTTAGGCACTGAGTTCTTCGTGTTCGATATCAGGGACCTTGAAAAATTATAGTCGGACACGACAATTTTTCCACAAGGGATACCTCAGCTCAAATACCGTATTTGTGTAAAGTTTTATTCCGCTATCATCATTGGTTCCTAATGTATGTACATGTATATTATACAGAGAAGGCATCAGATGGAATTCAAAATAGCGTTATATTGGAAGAAGGCGTGGTCGTGAACCGATTTCATCCATATTTCGTACATGTCATCAGGGTGTTAAGAAAATATTATATACCGAATTTCATTGAAATCGGTCTAGTAGTACCTGACATATGGTTTTTGGTCCATAAGTGGGCGACGCCACTCCCATTTTAAATTAAAAAAAAGCCTGGGTACAGCTTCTTTCTGCCATTTCTTCCGTAAAATTTAGTGTTTCTGACGTTTTTTGTTAGTCGGTTAACGCACTTTTAGTGATTTTCAACATAACCTTTGTATAAGAGGTGGGCGTGGTTATTATCCGATTTCTTCCATTTTTGTACTGTATGTGGAAATGCCTGAAGGAAACGAGTCTATAGAGTTTGGTTGACTTTTCCAAAAAAGTTACGTCCAAATATGCCCCTCTCTAATGCGATCCTTTGTGCCAAATTTCACTTTAATATCTTTATTTATGGCTTAAATATGACACTTTATAGGTTTTCGGTTTTCGCCATTTTGTGGGCGTGGCAGTGGGCCGATTTTGCCCATCTTCGAACCGTCTTATGGAGCCAAGAAATACGTGTACCAAGTTTCATCATGATATCTCAATTTTTACTCAAGTTACAGTTTGCACGGACAGACGGTCGGACAGACGGACAGACAGACATCCAGATTTCAACTCTACTTGTCACCCTGATCACTTTGGTATATATAACTCTATATGTGACTCCTTTAGTTTTAGGACTTACAAACAACCGTTATTATTATTCCTTATTTCCGCAACGAAAAACTTACGAAAGTGCTTTTCTCAACAAAACCAACAAAAAAATTGAAAAATTCACTTTTGTTTGTTTACAAAATGTCGTTCACCTCGGGGATAATTAAAGCATTTTACTAACAGGAGCTTTTCTAAATATTATAAACAGTCCCACCAACCTAAAAAAAGGAAAATGTTATTTTACTGTTTTGATGCCCGGGAGTTTGAAATGACACTTTCGACTTACTTTTTGATGACATTAGGTTAATTAAACAAAGAATTCGTCGCTTCAATTAAAATGAAATTTATTAATGAAATTTAATTGACTAACTTCAAAGAAAATTTTGATGGATAATTTTTCGTCAACTGAAAACTCAATAAGCAAAGTGAAAAAATAAAACATTTAAATGGTGTACAAACCCAAGTGGCAAATAATGTTTAAGCATAGTTTTTTTTAATAATACGGAGTTTTGTGCGCCACATTAGCTATTAGCACATGCGGAAGGAGGCGCATTGCTGTGTACAAAACGTACAGTGTAAATGTGCATAAACCATAGCAGTGTTCGCTTTAATATGCTTTGTAAGCTTATTTTGTGCTAACGCTCAACTTAGTTCGTTAAGCGTACTTCCGTTGCAAACTTACATACCTACTTTGAACTAACTGACTACAAGGTTTTTAGTGTTTTGTTGTTATTCTGTTTTCCTTGTGTTTGCAATTGTGCTTGAGTTTCTAAAGCGTTCGCTACAAAGTACTACGACTTTAGTATCTGTTATCTACTGAACAAAAATTTATTTTTCGAACAACAGGTGTAACTAACTCTGATAACCGGAGACGTTATTAGGTCAACTATGCGTAGCGTCCGGTTGTCAACCCTTGACCAGATATTCGCTCAACATCCAATGCAGTTTTCAACGAGATCTAATATGTAATGTACTCCCTCTGACAAGCTCGTTGCACTTGTTCTTACCAGGAACGCTCGAGTGCTCCTAATCGTGTTAACCAAACATTAAATTAAGATTGAGTTATCTAGAGAAGTCATGCACTTCTCCGCTGTAAACATTGTAGCGGCAGTACATTGTAAAGCAAACATGGGAAAATCTTACCATATTTACGTGCAATACCAAAAAATGTCAACACAGTTTCGTTGAGGTTTTGCAGTTTACTATCTTCCGACAAATCGTTAAATGCACAACTTTTCGTGGCAAGAACTGCCTTTGAAGCTGAACCGAGTTTATTCGAATGAAATGTGGATTTACTTTGACATATATTTTTCGCCGTTTGATACAAATGTATGTGCGTTTTGGCAAATCTTTCCATACAGAAAAAATCTTAACCTCGGTTGCACCAAAGCTATAATGTCCTTTCCAAATTCAAAAGATATCTTAATGAACATAACTCTATCGGTCAGTTTGTACGACAGCTACATATATACAATAACGACTCGATCTGAACTATTTCTGTGAAGGTTGCACCGTTCTCTCGAATAAAAACACATGCCAAATTTCTAGAAGAATTATTGAGTTTTTATTTTCTTTCTTCGCATGAAATTTATGAAGGGGTAAATACTTATAGAATGAGAGTATTGATTTCCATTCTTTATTTTCTGTATTTATATGATCTTCAAAGTTCGAATGGATTTTTTAAATATTTTCTAGTTCCACTACTCTATTGAATGGGAAATGTTTGAAAGTCAAGTAGATTGAGAGAATATGTTTAAATTTAAAATTTGGCATTTACTACAGTGCCCATATAAAGGAGCGCAAATTTGGTGTGGGATTCGTGGTGGGAGAGAGATTCCGTCGCCAAGTACTGTCATTCACCCCAGTGGAAGAACGTCTAGCCACAATCCGCATCAAAGCGAATGGAAGAGAAGGACACTTATGCAATACACATACCTCTATACCTTGTCCTGTCCTTGTCCAAAGTATAAAAATGTACCATTTTGTCCAATATTCACAAAAGAACATGTTCAGTCATAACTACGTTTGTAGATGTTAAGTAATAAACCTTTTTTTCTAAATTCCCGATTCTGAAGCTGAAATCTATTGCCCTGAATTCAACTAGGTCGCACTGGTAGTGTTGCATTGAGGGCCGCGTCAAGGGTAGAGCTTTGAAAAACATGATTGATTTTACTTTTAATGTCCAAGTTATGAACTAAGTCATTGCAAATAAAAATGTTGACGATTAACTGAAATGTTGCTCAATTGTTATCTGGTGAAATTTCTTTCAGTGTATTCTCTGCATTCATTAACAAATCACAACATCAACGCATCAGTGAATTCTCTTAACAGTACTTTTTAATTCTCACAATAGTTCTAAGCGTAGTTAGAAGTATTAAAACGAGGAAAATTTAATCAACTAACTAATTGAGCGTCGATTCCCTTTTAGCCGTTTCTGCGCGCATTCCACTCACTCTGGTGCTCGCTTGGAGCTACGGCTAAGGATTCTGGCTTTAAATAAATTCTTCTCAAATCAAAACAGCAAAGCTGTTCAGAGGAACAGCTGTGAAAGCGGTTAGAATATAAGTAGCCACAAAGTTAACTGCTAAGAAGCTTTCTAAACTTAAAAAACGCCTTTAAGTGAGTATGAATACATATGTTGTAAAATGTGTTGGTACTTGTACATACTTTCCCTATTCTTGGAATCTACTTAACTTCTTGTTCTTTCAATTGTTTTTCTGGTTAAATAAACCTTTCGCTGTTACCGTCGATACACAAGCGAGGATATAAGTATGTATGTATACTTGGGCAGGAACCAAAATAAATAAAAAACTTACATTATCTTAATTTTCTTCATGCTACTTACCAAGTATTAATTTTGTAGTCAACTTATGAAACTATATTAGTATTAAGTTTTTTAAATTTAAGCTTCAACTTCAATTTCATTACTTTGAGATCTGAGTACAGAAAATAGTTGCTGAGGATCTGCAGGACATGGTGAATGCGAAAGCAATTAGAAATCAAATTCATGAATTTTTGCCATTACTGACTTGTGACGCGATGTGTTGTCTTGATAAATCCCTTTAATCATTCTGCATATTCGCGTTCTCTTGAAATTTGGCTTCCATGACAACTCGTCACTTCCTTACTCCTCCGTGTAGGAATTTATCTGACATTTTCACTTTCTCTCGTTCATACAGACGTACATACGTATTCGCAGCTTTTTACTCTTCCATTGCCATCAATTAGCACTTTTAATGGTTCACTCTCGTACGCTCTTCGCCTCGCTTGCTTCAATTCTTTCCCTATTGCATTTTACTTTCTCGTTAGCATCTGTGAAATGACGATCAAACCATAAACATCAACACAATGTCATCCAATTCCACCTTTTTATATGTTGTCATTTACTTTCACTTTTTATTTTATTAGACGCTAATTTTGATTATGAGGTATATATTTAAATATTTGTGAATATGTTTGTCATGATTCTGTCATCGTGGTGCTTCTGTTTGGCAGCAACCAACCCTTTCCAAATTTAATACATTTTCTTTTATCTACTTTTCACTTAACCATTACAACTTTTGGCGTTGTCCATTGGGTCCTTATCGCTATGATTTCTATTTATTTGTTCTTTTTTGTCACTGTTTGGCTTTTGTAACTCATAGTTTGGAGTTGCATTCATCGTCCATTGTCGACTGTTCCACATTTATTTTGTATGCTAAAATATTCATTTCGTGTCCATTTAATTGACGTTTCCTTTGTTCCTTTTTTGTGACGTGATTCTATTATCTTGATTGCCCAAACTGAAGACAGTGACAGCAAAAAAGTGATGACAACTGTCGATAGGCTGTTCGTTTTGGTCACACAAATTCGACTATGTTAACTGTCATGATTAATACAATAATATAGAAATAATTATTAATTTTTACTATCTGACTAAGTGGCTATAAAGTGAAACAGAAGAAATCAGGTTAAATACAACAAAATAAACCATATTATAGAAACAAAGAAATTCGTGTCCGATTAAGGGGGTAGATACCTTTAGTACCGTGCAAAAAGGTAAAATGTTTCCAATTTTATTATGGAAGAATAAAAACAGATCACATCCGATTTTTTGCATATGTATTCAGATGTATTATTGAACTATGAAATAAAAATTATTTTATGACAAAAAAAAAGCAAAATGGCGGAAATATCAACGATGACGTTGATTGACGGCCGCGAGAAAATGGCCGTCAACTTCCTGGCTAGGCTTCTTATCTGAAACGAAGTAAATTATTTTTATTGGAAGCTTTTATAAAGTGCGCAGTAGAGGGATTTTTAAAATTTCGAAGAATTGGGGATGTACATAGGCCTGGATTTTGTAAAAAGTGTCATTTTTACCCGTGTTTTTTGACATTAAAATAGCTAAGCAACTGTCAAAATGCGATTTTTCTCCAAAAATCACTCTCGAGTTTGAAATTGTCTTAAAATATAAAATACGCCTTAGTTCAAAAAAATCCGTTAAATAATTCGCTCGCAATTTTGTCGGCTGTATAAAAAGAGTGTGTTTCGAGGAAACAAACCTCAAAGTTCTTTGTTTGTATAGACCGCAGGAAGAAGCGCAATGGTTCTAGGGCCTATACATAATATTAGGAATAAGCCAATGAAATTTTGGGACTGTATTTTTGAAAAAAATCTTTTCATTTTTTAAAAATTCTAAAGGTATCTCCCACCTTAAACGCTAATTTAAATAGAATAGTTCAATTTTCAGTTGCGGTGAATAATGCTTTATTTACAACAATGTCAAGCGAATTTTGAATTATTACTTTCAGGAATTGTTTTTTTTAATGAAGAAATTAACTAATCGTTCCCGCTTTTTTTCTCTTGTAACCAGTTGCTACGGCGTATTATAGTTTTGTTCACCTTACGGTTGTAAGTATGACCCAAAACTAATCGAGTGTGTACGAGCTAAAGCACTCGTTCGACATGATTTTTAACCGTGCAAAAAGCTGTATTGAAGCAGAAGGAAACTATTGAGGAGACTATAGGTTCGTTAGTTCAAAAAAAAATCGAGTACGTAGATGGACGTAATCGGACCACTGCCACGCCCACAAATCGCCATTAACTGAAAACATATACAACTCTATGGCCGAAGTCGAACAATAACCACGCCTACTTCCCATATAACATAATTTAGAATTCCATTTAATTCTTTCACTTTTCAGTACACAAATCCAGAAGTAATTGGCATAACGGAATTAAAGTTTGCACGAATAATACCTTTAGTATAAGCGACCTTATGGCCAAAAAATATTTCAAATCCAAAAAAATCTTTTCAAGCCCCTAAGTACCGAATATGTGGACTGCAGTATCTATGTATATTTGACCTTCTTTAGAAAATATCGGTCAATGTCTGAGATATATAATTGAAATTCAGGGATAGTATTTCTCTGACAATGGTATGTCTGTATGTCGAAAATGGGTTGAGTGGGGTCAATATTTCTCTTAGCCCCTATATCTACATATATATTAGGGTGTCCGTTATTTCCCAAATTTATTTTTGAATCTGTAGCGCCCTCAAAATTTTTAGTAAATGCCCTAAAAAAATAATGAAACCCATATGAGCTTTTAATACTCGTATTGATAATAACTCGTGCCGCAACGACGATTTATTTCCCATTTAAATAACATGGGGTTTTCGTACTTTTGCAATTAATTTTTTCTTTGCGAAACCAATTGATACATTGCTGCGGCACCGAATTATTTTTGTAGGAAATTGTACTCAACTTGATGCAGCAGGCGAACTAAACAAGATAGAGCGATGGTTCATATATCAATGGAGAGGGGAGGAATGCCGGAAAAATAGAAAGGAAATTTCAAGGTCACAGGATTACCACAAGCGCGGCAATAAAATCAAAAACGTCTGAACCGATTTGGCTAAGAAAATAATAATTTCAAAATTCAAAATATATGCGTACAATTTCAAACAGATTCTTCCGCACAAATAATACAATTGCTAAGTATTTGAAATAGTAGAAAAGAAGTGCAACCAAATATGCAGTGAAAAAGATTGTAACTGGCTCGGTAATCGGTCATTGAATATGTATTATACCACGTGCATCCCAAAAGACTGATGTCATAACCTTTGTAGCCGACCTTTCCACGCCTAAGAACTGGTTTATCATGTGCAGTCCACTAGAATGACTCTCGATTAGACTTCAGTGGGAAATTATAAAGCGATGTTTCTATTGTCACACATCGAACGTCGGTTTTATTACGACTAAAGAACACTCAAGCACTTCTCAGAATCAGTTATTCGTTGTTTTTGTTGGATTATGAACTTGCGAGGCACCCACTTTGCACAGAGCTTTCGCCTCTTTAAGCTTACCAAATACCTTTTCATCGGTGAGTTTCCCTGAGCCCAAATTCAACAGTATTTTCCTCCAAAAAGCAATGCTTTATTAACACACGAAATGCTTTATGAGTTGCTTCACAAAAATTCTATATCTTATTAACTAATAATTATAATACAACTAATAGAAATCATATAGATGGTAGTAGTACTACATGTGTACATACATATGTATGTATCAGCCACAGTGAAACGTGGACGGGTCTATAATATATAAATGAATCGCAAAATGTGTTGCTAAGCGCATAACTCATTAACGCCTGGGCCAATTTGGCCAATTTTTTTTTTAATGTTCGTTGTAGTTCAAATATGGTTGCCGGGAAAACTCTAAAAGCAGCCCTTTTCTTGAATGTTTGTTTGCTAGTAACGATAAGGCTCGAGAACGTCTGCATCAATCTTGATGAATTTTTCAGAGGTTGTTAGTTGTCGATCGGGGAAGGTTTGAAATAAAAACAACTTTATTCTTTACGTGAGGAAAAGTCAGAAAATGGGACTATTCCAATAAGTAACTTTTTTCCCACAAAGCTTTTTTTGTTTTGTTCTTCAATAATTTGATTTGTAAGTTATTTGAATCGTTCAATTTTGGTCGCTTGCTTTTTTATTCCGGCTATCAAAGGAAAATTATTCAGTGAAAACTTTACGTGTGTTTCACACAAAGTGATCAATTACAGATTGAAATTTGTTACGAAGCCACGAAAAGGTTGCACTATTATCGGTCTGCGCTATTTTTGCCAACAACGTATGGCAGCCCAAGACACATGAACGAGTACTCCATGGATGCGATGAGATACGTGTGGAATTATGGATCGCGGTCAATCAGCTATCGTCACGGTGTCACAGCACGACTTTTCAACAAAAAGGTACGACGTTTGATGACTGATTGATTTCAGTTGAATGAAGCGTTTCAGCCAAAAAAAAAAAATACGCAATTTTGATGGGAACAGTCTGCCACCCTGTAAATCAGAGCTATTCCAACAATTTCGACCTGCTAATTATATATCCAGCATTTGGAATAATGCTCATAAGAAAATTCCATCAATACATGAACCAGCAAACAATGGTTGGGTACAAGTTAACAGCCAATACAATTTTAAATGGTTTAAAGGCGATCAATTACCGAATTTTGTCAGTGATGCACTGCAAACTATATTAGGTATATACATATTACTTCAAATTCAAATTCAAATTGTGTAACTTTTTTTACAGAAACTAACGAAGAAGATGACACTGACAATGAGCTAGAAGAAATATGGTGCAGCAATGATGAAGAGTATGAAGAAAATTACGAAATCAATATTAATGATGAAAGCTATGAAGAATGTTTATAATTTTGTAAATTTCAAAACAAATAAAAGCGCTTCTTTGAAAATTTAAATAAATATTTCTATTATTTGGATATGATAAATAATTTCTATAGTCTATATATCGTAATCACAAAAGAAATATTTTCATTCCTTTTATGTATTAGCTATGCAATCAAATTTGAATGAGAAGTTTAATTTCGAATTAAATTTACACATTATTTAGTAATTTACCAAATAGGTTAATTTTTAAACTTTTATTTAAATATTAAGTCGTAAATAATTACACAATAACATCATTCGATCGCTCCTGACGCGCTATCTCACTCGCACCTATACGATTGTATATTGCCTCGCGCTCGTACCTATACCCTTGGTATTGGGACCCAATATGTTTGTCTGGCCTAGGTAGAAACTGTCGAAACTGTCTGGCAACTGAGAAAACATCTTCTAATAGTCACCCAAATAACATGTATAAATTTTAACTTTTATACTATAACGAAAGTAGAATTAAAATTTATTAAAGTTTTCGGGCGTCTAACAAGGGACTGCCACCATAAAAAGTGTCTGGCAATAAATAAGATGGTTTGTAATGTTATGCCGAATAACATATTAAAAAATTACGCTTTATAAAATAACGAAAGTTGGCTGTTATTTTATGCACCTGTCCCACCCGCTACCCCCCAAAGCCACGATGACTTGAATTCCACATTTTGCCATCGTTCTTACCTATGTTTAAAGCATACTTCAACAAACTTTCAGCTTTTATAAAATGACGAAGGTCTGGATGTCACGGGCTCTTACTCTATATGAATAAGTGTCTTTAACTTATAAGAGTGAATCTTTGTGCAAATAGTTAAATTTGAGCGAAAACTTGACTTATCCACTATATAACAAACATCAGGATTTTCGACCACCCGGCTGACTTTACTCTATATGATTAATATTTTTTTAGTATGCTATATGTTAATAGTATGTGGTATTGGGAAAAATAGAAAAAATCTAATCGACACTATCCCAACTTCCATATACTACATGTAATGATTGCGTTTATGTGCCTGTCAGCATATGAGTATATGTATATATACAATTGCTTGGATTTCGATCGTCTGGTTGACATTTTATAGCATAAAGTATTTCCCTGGCCTTGATTCTTGTAAAGTTGAAAGAGTACAACGTGTTTGGTTGCACCCGAACTTAGCCCTTTCTTACTTGTTTCATAACAGATGACTCGCTCCGTTTATTTGAATTTCGATTTCAAAATTTAAGCGAATGTTTATTACAGTGAATACTATCCGACAATGTAAAAATAAAAATAAATTTTTCGAAAATTTCACACTAAGACAATCCCATCAGAGATATAAAAACAACTCTCGTTTTTTTAAGATTTTTCGTATATATATATTTTCCGACTTCTGAAATATCGAAGATATACACAAGTAACGACTGCACAATCCTTGTGCTGTCCTAGAACTATCAGACGATTAATACAAAATATACTAATAAATAGCAAAAACAAAATATAGATCCTAAACTGCTATTTTTAAAGCAAAACAAAAAAATAATTAAAAATATAATATTATATATAAAACTAGGGGATCCGGCCACTCGTTGCTGTGGTATACATTTTGTACTATTATTCATATGCGAGTAATAAACAATCAATACAGTGAAAACTTTATTTACCAATAAAGGCGAAAACGTTTTTATCGGTATAAGAATATAAGAGATTGTACTTGAGGTTTTATTTTGAATATCTTCGTGTAAATAAATTTCATTGGAAAAAATAACGAATTTAAGGCTGCTTTCTAAATGTCTGGTTACCAGCCTTTCTATCCAGTTAATAGAGTTGTCGGCTTAATAGATTGTACTTAATGTCCCCTTAATAGATCGTACATTTCATATTTATATTTTTATTTATGGATTGTTTTTATTATCCTATCTTTTAAGTTGGACACAGTGTTCTAAAGTTTGCTAAAATCGGTTCAGTAGTTTAGGAGTCCTTCGCGGACAAACAACGTGACGAGTAATTTTTATATACAAAGACTAGCAGACCCTATCACGCGTGGCTGTGGCCAAATTTTTTGTTATATTACATTGTTGTAAACTCTTCACGGGGAACAGTTACCCCTTAATACAATGAAACTATTATGTACGAACGAAGACGGAAACGTTAAAGCTGCCATCAGAATGCACTGGATTGGAATTTGAAAGGGAAGGACTTTCAAACTAAATTTTAATACTATTGAATTTGGTAAGAGTTAATGCAAAAGAATTAATTTAAAAATATTTTTTTTTTATTAACATTAAGAATAATATTAAATATTTTGAATTATCAATACTTTTAATCTAAATTTAATTTAGCACTAATTGGTGCACAATATTTTTGGTTAATCCGTATTTAGCTAACATAAATAGATTCGACGGTTTTACTACACGTGAAGATGCAACATATATGTACATACATACAGGGTCGGACAGAACTCATTGGACTTACTCGAGTCTCACACATATTCCGTCATAACTCTTTACATAGATGCATAAGAAGAATAACTTTTTTTGCAAAAGAAAGATTACATATTCCATATTAAGGAATAATGCAATTTTATTTTTCAAATTTTATGTAAGATTTATAAATTATAACAGAAGGGAAAAAAGTAAAAAATTCGTGCGACATAACTCATTGGACTTTAGCTAAATATGAAAATAAATTAGTTTTAAATTAATATTTTACTGAGTAGACATTATTTTTTTGAATGCAATGCATTTTTGTACTTAGATGGAATTATATTACTAATATTTGCGTCATTTATTCCATTCCAGGCTTGTTTTAAGGCATCAAATACCTTGTTTTTATAACCGTGAACCTGTTCCGGGTTAATTTGCCTGTTGACAATTTCCCATAAGTTTTCAATCGGGTTTACATCAAGAGACTGGTCGGACCATCTCATAAACTTAATATTCCACAAACCAATCCTTCACAACTTTCATGGTTTGCCTGGTGTCATTGTCATGATGAAAGTACAAATTATGCTGAATTTTTTGGATAGCGTGAAGTAACATTTGGGTTTGCAGTTTATTTTTATATTGGAATCGGTCAATATTCCCTTCTATTCTGTAAATAGGTCTTAATCCCTGACCAGAAAAGCATCCCCACACCATTATATTACCCCCATCATGTTTTACTGCACCCTGCAAATATCGACGGCCTAAACACTTTCCTGTTGGTCTTCGTACTCCTGTCATTCCATCTGAGTTTTGAAAAGTAAACTTGGATTCATCTGAAAACAATATCGACTTCCATTGCTCTACAGATCAATTGATATGCAGTTTTGCATTTTTCAAATGTGCTAACCGATTTTTTGGTAATAACGGGTGATTTTTTTGAGGTTAGGATTTTCATGCATTAGTATTTGACAGATCACGTGGGATTTCAGACATGGTGTCAAAGAGAAAGATGCTCAGTATGCTTTGACATTTCATCATGAATAGACTTACTAACGAGCAACGCTTGCAAATCATTGAATTTTATTACCAAAATCAGTGTTCGGTTCGAAATGTGTTTCGCGCTTTAATTTTGTTCAGCGATGAGGCTCATTTCTGGTTGAATGGCTACGTAAATAAGCAAAATTGCCGCATTTGGGGTGAAGAGCAACCAGAAGCCGTTCAAGAACTGCCCATGCATCCCGAAAAATGCACTGTTTGGTGTGGTTTGTACGCTGGTGGAATCATTGGACCGTATTTTTTCAAAGATGCTGTTGGACGCAACGTTACGGTGAATGGCGATCGCTATCGTTCGATGCTAACAAACTTTTTGTTGCCAAAATGGAAGAACTGAACTTGGTTGACATGTGGTTTCAACAAGATGGCGCTACATGCCACACAGCTCGCGATTCTATGGCCATTTTGAGGGAAAACTTCGGACAACAATTCATCTCAAGAAATGGACCCGTAAGTTGGCCACCAAGATCATGCGATTTAACGCCTTTAGACTATTTTTTGTGGGCTACGTCAAGTCTAAAGTCTACAGAAATAAGCCAGCAACTATTCCAGCTTTGGAAGACAACATTTCCGAAGAAATTCGGGCTATTCCGGCCGAAATGCTCGAAAAAGTTGCCCAAAATTGGACTTTCCGAATGGACCACCTAAGACGCAGCCGCGGTCAACATTTAAATGAAATTATCTTCAAAAAGTAAATGTCATGAACCAATCTAACGTTTCAAATAAAGAACCGATGAGATTTTGCAAATTTTATGCGTTTTTTTTTTTAAAAAAAAGTTATCAAGCTCTTAAAAAATCACCCTATATATGGTTTTATCGCAGCACGGAAGCTAAAAAGACAAGCATCAACGGCGCGTCGTTGTACTGTACGCGTACTCACTCTTAGTTGTAAGCTATCTACAACTTTTTTTACTGATATCTTTGGGTATTTTTTAAACTCGTGCACTATTCTCAAGTCATCCTTTACCGAATATGCTCTAGGACGTCCTCCAATATTAAGTTTTTTAACGATTCCTTCAGCTTTGTTCTTGCGTAAAATAGCAGAAACAGTTGATTTCCCCAGAGAATAATTTTTGCAAAGCTCCTTTACCGCACATTTTTGTGAATTTGTTTAAAATTAAAGATTTAAGTTCAGCTGAATACGTTTTGCTTACCATTTTTATCTAAACTAATTTTTTAGTAGCTTTATTCGGGCAAAGTATATTTCGCAACACACCTATTCTCATAAAAATAAGCAATTCGAAGAAGTGTGATGTACGATTTATAATTATAAGTATGTGCAAAATTCTTTTCTCGCCAGATAACGGTAAATTAATTCATTGGAAGTGGTTATATCGAAATACAAAGAGTTAGTCCAGTGAGTCATATCGCACGAGTTTTTTACTTTTTTCCCCTTCTGTTATAATTTGTAAATCTTACATAAAAGTTGAAAAATAAAATTTTATTGTTTCTTAATATAGAATATGTGATCTTTCTTTTGTATCTATATAAAAAGTTATTGCGGAATATATGTGAGACTCGAGTTAAGCCAATGAGTTTTGTCCGACACTGTAGTTGCCCATGAGAAAAACATGGAGTTTCCAAATGTAAACCACAAATTGACATTGTTTGGCCTTGAGATTTATTTATCGTCACTGCAAAAGTTAAACGAACTGGAAATTGCAGCTTCTGAAGGGCATCGTAGAATCCAATGGTATCATTGGAATACGTGGCAACAGGACGACTTCACCTTTAAACTTTCCAGGTAATATGGTTGCTTCAAGAATATTTCCGATGATCTTCTTCATAGCCAAACTTGCATCATTGCATAATGGAGGTGTATTCAAATTACATAGGAGAAAAATAGGTGAACCATTCTTTAATTGCAGATTATGTGGTGGCATTCCGGGTATATTTACTGAATTTAAATATTCAATTGGAAAACTTACACATTCATTTTCATTAAGAACAGTATCGAATGATTCAAAATACATCAGATCGCCTGGTAACAACTGTTGAATTTGGAAGTTAATTTCGTAACCATCAACATTTTAGGCTGTCAAAATAGCCCGCTCACTGGGCCAGTTATGATTTAAAAATTTACTCTGTGTATTCGGAAAAATATTCTAAATCAATTAATTTTTTTCCTCAAGAACAGTGCATAAATTATTTGGCAGTTTAATGCTCTTTCAACACGCTTCTGTATATTCTCTTATTATTATTATTTGACCGTCACAATTATCCGTTAGCTCCAAAATATTCTAACAGATGATGTTAACTGTTGGCTGGATTGAGTAAGTATTCAATAGATGGCGCTATGTTAAAAACACAAATTCAATAGCATAAGAATTACGTATTGCTGAAACCTAAATTTATTTTGTATTTGAATATTAAAAAAATTAGTGATTATGCTATTAAACAGTAGCTTATATAAAACGTTTGTATTTTTAACATAGCGCCTTCTGTTGAATACTTGCTCAATCCAGTCAAC
Organism: Bactrocera dorsalis; assembly: GCF_023373825.1. Lineage (NCBI taxonomy): Eukaryota > Metazoa > Arthropoda > Insecta > Diptera > Tephritidae > Bactrocera > Bactrocera dorsalis. The sequence continues at coordinate 38,985,439 of NC_064303.1, forward strand.
AGTTAACGTCATCTGTTGATATATTTTGGAGCTCACAAATAATATTGACTGTCAAATAATAGACAAATAATATACAAATAATTTTCAATAATATAGTATTGCGATTATAAATTGAGATGTAAGCTATTCTGTCTCTCAAGTTGGATCAAATTACACAATTGAGCAATCGAATTTAAAATCGGTTCACAAACAACGTGATACGTGATTTTTATATATAAAGATAATGAACGATAAATAATCATATATTATTGTCAGAAAAATGTTTGCTGTTTAGTTTTCCCCATGAGCTTACCACAACCTCGATATTTTAAAAATCTTGCGCAAAACAGCTCACGTTGTTCGTAAATAAGTAAATTGTTTCCAACTTTACGCTTATTTTCGGCAATGAGCTCCAGAGTAAAGCTCACTTGTATGCGCTAAAGGGTGCACAGCAGCCTAACCGTGACCACAGGACCAAAGTTTATTATTAAAAAGTTGGATATACAATTATCTGGAAATTGGAGCATTTAAAGCATCAAAATTTGCAAAGGTATCCATTAGTAGAGTATAAAGAGAGCAAAATGGATATTAAAAGAAAACGTGGTATTACTTTGAATAAAAAAGCTAATACCACTGTGATAGTCAAAAAAACAAGACAAGACCAAATTCGACGGTTTCCCCCTATTTCGGGTCCTACGAATCGAACTGCATTATTATTTTTTTGAGTTACAATCATGGTTTCATACAAAAATTTTTGTTGAAATTTTTCATCACAGTGGCCCATTGTAAGAGAAAGGCACATTTTTCTTCGGTCTCTAATTTTTTTAATGTTGACTTTTTTGGTAAACTTTCTTTAGCAAGCTTAGCTTCTCAGAATAAGTCCGTCTTTAAGTTCTTAGATGACTGTAAACCCCAAAATCAATGTTTTTTGTGTCTTTCTAGCCAATATGTCGAAAAAACTGAAATTTATTCCATTTTTTTAATGTTTTTTTCCTCAAGTTTCGTCAATATTTTAATTTACCCCTTGATACTTATACATTAAGTGACATCTTGTAATAGTAAGAAACTTAAGCAAAGACAACGTTCTGAGCAAACTAACCATTAGAAAACAAACTTAACAAAATTTGTATTTTTTAAAAAAGCTACACTAACTATGTTTGTGTGCTGTTTTATTTTTTTGTATCTCATAAGTGTTATCAATAAGTATCATAAATTTGTACACAATATTTAAATTACATTTAACAAGACTCATCTATCAATGTCCAACACAAATCAGCAAGCAACAAGTCAAGCTTTTTGCCGCTGTACCAATGCTCAAGGGGGGCGGCGACTTGGTGAAATCTTTCTCCATGCTCATCGGATTCGGTCGGAACTTGCTGCTCAAAATAGTCCTTATGATGGTGAAGGAAATTAATTTTTAAGGACATATTCACACCTATTTCTTCAAAAGCGTCTACCATGTCATCCACATATTTTTTCCAATCTTCAGACCGGTGCACTCCTAAGCAATGGTTTATAACGGTCATAACGGAGTTCCGGGCAATTTTTTTATTTGGCCTTAGAAGTTCTCTACTGCAATCCATGCTTAAATTTTGACTCTTAGGCAAGCATTTAACGTTTCTTTCAAACGTTACTTGTTGTTATTTCTTATCAGTGCAGTGGTTAAAAGCTTGACTCGTTGCTTGCTGATTTGTGTTGGACATTGATAGATGAGTCTTGTTAAATGTAATTTAAATATTGTGTACAAATTTATGATACTTATTGATAACACTTATAAGATACAAAAAAAAAATAAAACAGCACGCAAACATAGTTAGTGTAGCTTTTTTAAAAAATACAAATTTTGTTAAGTTTTTTTTTCTAATGGTTAGTTTGATCAGAACGTTGTCTTTGCTTAAGTTTCTTACTATTACAAGATGTCACTTAATGTATAAGTATCAAAGAGTAAATTAAAATATTGACAAAACGTGAGGGAAAAAACATTAAAAAAAATTGATTAAATTTCAGTTTTTTCGACATATTGGCTATAAGGACACAAAAAACGTTGATTTTGGGGCTTACACAGTCATCTAAGCTGAGAAGCTTTGCCAAATAAACTTTACCAAAAAAGTCAACATTAGAAAAGTTAGAGACCGAAGAAAAATGTGCCTTTCTTTTAAAGGGTGATTTTTTAAGAGCTTGATAACTTTTTTTTAAAAAAAAACGCATAAAATCTCATCGGTTCTTTAGTTGAAACGTTAGATTGGTTCATGACATTTACTTTTTGAAGATAATTTCATTTAAATGTTGACCGCGGCTGCGTCTTAGGTGGTCCATTCGGAAAGTCAAATTTTGGGCAACTTTTTCGAGCATTTCGGCCGGAATAGCCCGAATTTCTTCGGAAATGTTGTCTTCCAAAGCTGGAATAGTTGCTGGCTTATTTCTGTAGACTTTAGACTTGACGTAGCCCCACAAAAAATAGTCTAAAGGCGTTAAATCGCATGATCTTGGTGGCCAACTTACGGGTCCATTTCTTGAGATGAATTGTTGTCCGAAGTTTTCCCTCAAAATGGCCATAGAATCGCGAGCTGTGTGGCATGTAGCGCCATCTTGTTGAAACCACATGTCAACCAAGTTCAGTTCTTCCATTTTTGGCAACAAAAAGTTTGTTAGCATCGAACGATAGCGATCGCCATTCACCGTAACGTTGCGTCCAACAGCATCTTTGAAAAAATACGGTCCAATGATTCCACCAGCGTACAAACCACACCAAACAGTGCATTTTTCGGGATGCATGGGCAGTTCTTGAACGGCTTCTGGTTGCTCTTCACCCCAAATGCGGCAATTTTGCTTATTTACGTAGCCATTCAACCAGAAATGAGCCTCATCGCTGAACAAAATTTGTCGATAAAAAAGCGGATTTTCTGCCAACTTTTCTAGGGCCCATTCACTGAAAATTCGACGTTGTGGCAGATCGTTCGGCTTCAGTTCTTGCACGAGCTGTATTTTATACGGTTTTACACCAAGATCTTTGCGTAAAATCTTCCATGTGGTCGAATAACACAAACCCAATTGCTGCGAACGGCGACGAATCGACATTTCACGGTCTTCAGCCACACTCTCAGAAACAGACGCAATATTCTCTTCTGTACGCACTGTACGCATTCGTGTGGTTGGTTTAATGTCCAATAAAGTAAACTGAGTGCGAAACTTGGTCACAATCGCATTAATTGTTTGCTCACTTGGTCGATTATGTAGACCATAAATCGGACGTAAAGCGCGAAACACATTTCGAACCGAACACTGATTTTGGTAATAAAATTCAATGATTTGCAAGCGTTGCTCGTTAGTAAGTCTATTCATGATGAAATGTCAAAGCATACTGAGCATCTTTCTCTTTGACACCATGTCTGAAATCCCACGTGATCTGTCAAATACTAATGCATGAAAATCCTAACCTCAAAAAAATCACCCGTTACAATGTGCCACTTTGATGAAAAACTTCAAGAAAAATTTTTGTATAAAACCATGATTGTAACTCAAAAAAGTAATGATGCAGTTCGATTCGTAGGACCCGAAATAGGGGGAAACTGTCGAATTTGGTCTTGTCTTTTTTTTTTTTTTGAAAAAAGCTATCACAGGGTACTTGTAACGGGTGATTTTTTTGAGGTTAGGATTTTCATGCATTAGTATTTGACAGATCACGTGGGATTTCAGACATGGTGTCAAAGAGAAAGATGCTCAGTATGCTTTGACATTTCATCATGAATAGACTTACTAACGAGCAACGCTTGCAAATCATTGAATTTTATTACCAAAATCAGTGTTCGGTTCGAAATGTGTTTCGCGCTTTAATTTTGTTCAGCGATGAGGCTCATTTCTGGTTGAATGGCTACGTAAATAAGCAAAATTGCCGCATTTGGGGTGAAGAGCAACCAGAAGCCGTTCAAGAACTGCCCATGCATCCCGAAAAATGCACTGTTTGGTGTGGTTTGTACGCTGGTGGAATCATTGGACCGTATTTTTTCAAAGATGCTGTTGGACGCAACGTTACGGTGAATGGCGATCGCTATCGTTCGATGCTAACAAACTTTTTGTTGTCAAAAATGGAAGAACTGAACTTGGTTGACATGTGGTTTCAACAAGATGGCGCTACATGCCACACAGCTCGCGATTCTATGGCCATTTTGAGGGAAAACTTCGGACAACAATTCATCTCAAGAAATGGACCCGTAAGTTGGCCACCAAGATCATGCGATTTAACGCCTTTAGACTATTTTTTGTGGGGCTACGTCAAGTCTAAAGTCTACAGAAATAAGCCAGCAACTATTCCAGCTTTGGAAGACAACATTTCCGAAGAAATTCGGGCTATTCCGGCCGAAATGCTCGAAAAAGTTGCCCAAAATTGGACTTTCCGAATGGACCACCTAAGACGCAGCCGCGGTCAACATTTAAATGAAATTATCTTCAAAAAGTAAATGTCATGAACCAATCTAACGTTTCAAATAAAGAACCGATGAGATTTTGCAAATTTTATGCGTTTTTTTTTTAAAAAAAAGTTATCAAGCTCTTAAAAAATCACCCTTTACATATGTATATGCCGAGTCTGATATCTTGTGTGGGAGTAAGTTTACTTCGTTTAAAACAAGGAAAATTTTGTTAGTTTTTTTTATATTTCTGTTAGGTTTTCATGCATAATCATTATAAATGTGGCAATTTCAGCATTTCGCTGTAGTTGTTCGGAAAAAAGATTAATTGCCGTGCCCATTATATCTCGGTATTGGATAAATGACAAATGACACATTTATAGGGTAAGCTAATCGCTTTGTACAAGTAATCCTAAGGATTTTTCTAAACCTTTTTTCCTTTTTGGGAACACTTAGAAGAAAAAAACTCGGTTAATTTGCTTCTGAAAACTGAAAGAAGTTAAGACACACACACTGATCTCGTAAAGAATGAGAAGAAATATTGTTCAAAATTACTAAGCGATTACATAGGCTGCTTTATATATTTCTGACGTAGGCAACACTAAGTGTTGGCAGGTGCAATCTGACATTTCCATTTGAAAGTTTGACATTTTTTAGCATAACATCACTCAGAATGTTTTGTCATTTAATCGTGAATTGTTTTATTTACAGAGAATTAAAAAATTCATCTCGGCCAAAAAATGGAATTAACTCGTGAACATTTTCGTGTGATAATTTTTCCTGACAAGAGTGCATCGATGAAGTAAAATCTTTATATGGCTATGAAGCACCATCCTATAGCACTGTGAAGAATTGATACAACGAATTCAATCCTGGCCGACGCTCGCTCAAAGACGAATTCCGTGAAGGTCGTCCAAAAACAGCCGTTGTGCCAGAAAACATCGATGACGTAAGTGAACCGATAATGCAAGACCGTCATGTAGCATACCTTCAGATAGAGGCATGCCTATGCATTTCTCCCACCAGCATACATTCGATGTTGCATGAACACCTGGCCGTAAAAAAGGTTTGTTCTCGTTGGATCCCGCACAATTTGACAATCGCTCAAAAAAAGGTTCGTGTGGATTGGTGTAAAGAAATGCTGAAAAAATACGATCGCGGTGCTTCAAAAGACGTTTATAAGATCGTCACAGGAAATCCTCGAATCATGGATCTATGCGTATGAGCCCGAAACCAAACAGCAATCGACCGTGTGGGTCTTCCAAGACGAGCCAAATCCAACGAAAAAAAAAACATTTTCGTTGATAAATATGCCTATTTTCATTATTAGGCCAGAAATATATATAGCAGCCCTCGTAATACATTAATCATGAGTTGTATAGACATCGTTTAAAAGTTTTAAAAAATGTCCTAAACCGTTCATTATATAAATATAAAAGTACTCATAACTTCGTTAATTTTTTGTCTGTCTTGAATTTCGTTGAATATTAGTTCCACATTAGATTTATCTCCGAAGAAGTGACTCGGTAGCTAATTCCTCAATGCAACGACTGTTTGCTTGATGACAGGAAATATTTGCCTTTCCTTCGGCGTACGCCAGCAGTTGTACACTCTTAAAGAAGATAGTGCCTTCCCTATTTAATTCTGCAGCTCAAATTATTTTCTCCAAGAACCGACTGTACACAGAGTTCATTCGTTAGTTGACTGTCGACGCGGATAGACGTGCGTGCGCATCGTTGCGATTTAGTAGTGTATTTTTCGGTGATTTTTCGATTCTCTTTTGTGCGGGTATTTGTTTACCAGTTTTAGTGGGCACCGTTATTGCCTGGCGCGTGTGCGTAGCGGTATTAGTGAATATGTTTGTGCGATTTCCGGGTGCGTGGGTTATTAACCGCGAGTGTTTTCGTGCGACTACACATTTTTGTGCCTTTTTGTGCATTTTTGTGTACGGACAGCAAATATTATAGCGGTAAGTAATTTTATTTAAAATTATTTTATATACGGACAACGTGGTCATCCACGTTGTTGTTATTGGCGGAAGCTTCGCACCCCGACCAAGAGTTGGGGTTGTGGGCTGTGCCACTGCGGGCTCGCTATAATCGACCGCTTGGGTGGTCACTGATATTGAGCGGGCCTTTGCGTGGGTCGCACTTTTCAGCGCGTTCAGACGCTGACACCTGGAGAGCAGCTGCTCCAGTATCTTTCTGTCCGTGAGCCTTCAGCGCTAGTGGTTCGCCAGCGGATCAGTTCTACTGAGAGGTTGTTTGGAAGGTAAGATGCCTCCGGGACGGAAGAGGAGGACGAAGGTTCTCGCTGGAAGCGGAGAATCCGCCGCTTCGACAGTCGTGGATGATTCCACGTCGGGCGGCGAGGGTGAAACGTCGGGAGCGACGGGAGCGGTTAGATCTCCACCGAGGACCAAGGCGCGGTTGGGGTCGCCGCGTAAAGATGACGGAAGCGAGGGAGGGAGCGGTAGTTGTGGCGGGAGTGCCAATGTGGCCTCCGCTGAGAAGGCGGTTGCGCGTGCGGGGTCGCCGCGTAACGTTGGGGGAAAAGTGGGAGGAAGCGGGAGTGCCATCGTGGCCTCCATTGAGAAAGCGGTAGCGCGTGAGGGGGAATTTGAGGGAGGGAGCGGAAGTCGTGGTGGAAAGGCCAGCGTGGCCACCACAGAGAAAACGGTTGCCAAGCCGTCTAGGGCGGTTGGCAAGGAATCGGGTGCCGGGCGTGCCAAAGAGGCCGCAAAAAAGCGGGAGATTTCGCGGGGACCTGTTGTTGTTGGGGGTGGGGCAGTCAGCCATGTTGCTGCTGCCAAGCGTATTACGGGGGAGCTCAACGAGCTGGTCTTTGAGGCCAAGAGTTTCGAGGTAGGGACTGCGAAGGGGCTGTTGGAGCTTGCCTCAAGGTATGAGGCGCTCCTAATGACGGTGATAACCGAGAATGCCCATCTTCGCGGTCAAGTCGATGCCCTTAGGGGAAGTTGTGGGGGTCACTCCTCGGCGCCGAGCAGGTCAATGCCGGCTCCGTCGGCACCGATACCTGCGCCTCCAGCACCTGTGCTTGAGGCAATCGCACCGGTGATGCCGAAGCCTGTGGAGACCTGGTCGATCGTGGTCAGGAGTAAGGGGCCCGCAACTTCCTCTAAGGAAGTTATTCAGAAAGTGGTGAAGGAGGTGGGCCCCTCACTTGGCGTGAGGGTCCACGAGGTTTCCTCCTCCAGGGTGCGACCGGATAGCCCCGTCGCTGGATGCTTCCGGTGTATGGGATTTGATCATAGAGTGTAGGGCTAGGTCAGATGTCTGCCGGAGGTGCGGTCAGGAAGGCCACAAAGCTGCCGGTTGCGTCAATGCACCCCATTGTCGCAACTGTGAGTTTAAGGGTAGGCCAGCTGGGCATCTGATGATGTCAGCTGTCTGCCCTATCTACTGTGGCATTGTTGAGCGCGCCCTCGCCAGACACTGATGGGGGGTATTATCCAGCTCAACTGTCAGGGCTCTTATGCCGTAATGTGTGAGTTGGGGGGTTGTATGGTAGAGGGTGGGTGCGGTATTGCTCTACTCCAGGAGCCCTACGCCACCACTGGTGTGGTTCGGGGTCTTCCTGGGGGTTTTAGGGTCTTCACCGACCTTAGAGCTAACGCCGCAATAGTTGTGAATAATCCACGCTATGATTGCGTAGTTGTGGATTCTTCACAACTAGGTATATGTGTAGCGATAGATGGGGAGTTCGGTAGGATGATTGTCGCTAGTTTATACTGTAAATATAGCGAGCCCCTAGAGCCCTACCTGGGCTACATGGATAAGCTACTACTACTTGCGAGTAGTAGCCCATTTATCCTAGGGTTGGATGCGAATGCCTCGTCCTCGATGTGGTTTAGTAAGGTATCCCGGCATTCGTCTGGATACCAAAGCCACAGTCGAGGCGAGGCATTAAGCGAATGGGTGGTGGCTAATAGCCTCCACGTTTTGAATGAGCCGAACGAATGGTATACGTTCGATGGGCCTGGGGGCGTGAGCGACATTGACGTGACGCTTATGAACGAGGCAGCAAGTAGGGCTTTTAGTGTTAGTTGGGCGGTTAGGGGAGGGTGGGGATTGAGTGACCATAATTTGCTTCAAATTGTGGTTACCCCTCGATCTCCTCCCTCACCTTATGAGAGTCCATTGCGGCGATGGCGTACCGCTGGTACTGACTGGAACCAATATGGACTCTCGGTTAGGGAAGCGGTACTTAATATACCGCTTAGCGAGTTTGAGGAGTTGGGGGTCGACGAGCAAATTGCTCGTCTTCATGAGGTTGTTTGGGGGGCTAATGATAGGGTCTTGGGTAGGTATGAGTGTTCCAAGATTAGTAAAATTAAATGGTGGACGCATGAGTTAACCTTGAAGAGGAGGACTGTCAGGCGTTTGAGGCGAAAGTTTCAGCGCGCTCGACGGTCCAATTCTGATAGGCTGTCCCAGCTTAGGCGGGAATTTAGTTGTGCGGATAGGGAATATAAGGAGATGTTGGTGAAAGTAAAGGAAGATGAGTGGAGGAGCTTCGTTAGGGAAAATAGGAACGACCCCTGGGGTCAGGTCTATAGGATCTGCAGGGGTCGTAGGAGGGAGGATATCACCTCTCTTCGCGTCGGTGACACTCTGTTATCGTCGTGGAGAGAGTGTGCGGGGGTTCTGTTAGGTGCGTTCTTTCCCAGGTCGGAGGTGCAGGTACCTCAAGCACAAGAGGTGCCTGTCCCTCCATTAGATGATGGGGAATTGGGGTACGCCTTTGGCCTGGTTAGGTCTAAACGGTCCCCAGGTTTTGATGGTTTGAACGGAGAGATGTGTAAAAGCTTATGGAAGTTCATTCCGGAATACCTGGAGGCCATTTATAATAAGTGCGTCTGGGAGGGATACTTTCCACGCGAGTGGAAAAGTGCTAGGGTTGTTCCTCTCCTGAAGTCCCCTGATAAGGTCAGGAGCGATCCTCGATCTTATCGGGGCATCAGTCTCCTTCCAGTACTTGGAAAAGTGCTGGAAAGGGTCATGGTGGAACGGCTTCAGGAGCTAACGCGGGGTATGTGGTCGGATAGGCAGTTTGGGTTCAGGAAAGGACGCAGTATAGAGGATGCGTGGTTTTTTGTTCAGAATGTCGTTAGAGAGAATGTCAACAAGTATGTCCTTGGCATATTTGTTGACTTCAAGGGGGCATTTGACTACCTAAGCTGGGATCGAGTGTTGCAACGGCTGGAGGAGCTTGGCTGTCCGGAAGTTACTCTTTGGCGGAGTTATTTTTCGGACAGAAAGGCCTCTCTTGTCGGCATGAATGAGAGTGTGGAGATTGGAGTTGTTCGAGGCTGCCCGCAGGGTTCCATCTGTGGTCCATATATTTGGAACCTTATGATGGACACTCTGCTTGGGCAGCTCGAGCCACTCTGTAAATGTTGCGCGTATGCGGACGACCTTCTTCTTATCGTTGAAGGTCGCTCGAGGTTGGATTTAGAACGGGCGGGAGGAGATCTCTTAGAGATCGTTAATTCTTGGGGCTTAGGTGTGGGGGTTGACATATCGATGGAAAGGACGGTGGCAATGCTGCTGAAAGGTAGATTGTCGCCGTCTCGTCCACCGATTGTCCGTGTGAACGGGGTCAGCATCAGATATGTGACGCAAGTCAAATATCTGGGGCTGACCATAAGTGAAAGGTTGTGTTTTACTCCACACTTTGCGAGCGTGAAGGAGCGACTGCAGGCAACCGTAGGCAAAATACGACGTATTTTGAGGAGCGATTGGGGTCTCGGACGTCGTGCTGTCCGCACCATATATCGTGGCTTGTTTGTGGCCTGTGCCACATATGGAGCCCCTGTATGGTGGGAGGCAGCCACGACTGTCATGGGGTCTCAAAAACTCCTCTCAATACAGCGTTGTATGATGCTTGCTTGCTTGCCTGTATGTCGCACCGTCTCAACGGATGCGATGCAGGTTTTGTTAGGTGCACCCCCTCTTGACCTGATTGTCATACAGCGTGCTGTTGCATTCAGGTTAAGAAGGGGTTTGAGTGTGTCATTGCTGCGGAACGATTGGATTTCCGACGATGATGTGGAGAGGGAGGGATATCTAGGGAGCAAGAGGCTTCTAGATGATAGGGTTAGGTGTAGGTGGCAAGAACGTTGGGACAATAGTCCTAACGGCCGAGTGACGTACGAGTACATTCGGGACGTTGGATTCGTTGAGAATAACCCAGATTTTAGATTTTGTCTAAGTCTGGGTTTCTTGTTTACGGGGCATGGGCCTATGAATGCATTTTTGCATCAGAGGCACCTATCAGATACGTCAGGGTGTTTTTGTGTGGCGGGTTTTGAAAATTGGTCACATGTAATTGCGGAGTGCCCGATGTACTCGGACATTAGGGATCTGGGTGGTATGGGGATTAGATGGACTGATGGACGATTAGATGTTAGTGGTGTGATCTCCACTAGTCGGAATACCGAACAGTTAGGGTTGTTTGCGCGTGAATTATTTAAGCGGCGAAGGCGGTTAGCTGGAAATTAGGGTTTTAGTTTTTTTTGTATGAGTGTTGGGTGTTTGCGTTGTGGGTATTTTATGGGTTAGTGGGGTCCAACCTCACCTTCTTTGCAGGCCACCAGTCCGGAGCAGTATGGAAGCTCAACTGGTAGTAGTTTCGGCTACGAAGTCTGACCGGAGACTTAATTCTGGTACCACGGGGAGCAGGAGCCCTTGGAGGTAACTCCAACCTGCTCATGCGGACTGGCCCCTCTGGGAGTATCGTGGCGGTTGTGGTTGAAACCCAAATCGCGGGAAGAACTGACTTTGTCAGTTGAATGTGGAGTTGCATTGCAACCGGGTGCCGGACCCAAAGCACGGCAGAGGTTTTAGATGGGCCTCGAACCCTACCAAGGTGGTTAGTGTGTCCATTCCACACTGCCAATTGGTACTGAAAATGCTTAGCATTCTCAGGGCGCTGATCAACGCATTGATTTGATCCGCTGTGCTTTTGAGCGCCGTGGAGTAAGGTTGTCGTCAACAGGTACCCACGTAAAATACACCGGACGTTGTACACAGAGTTCGCACGAAAGCGAGGCCCGGGCCTAGGGCGGCACAATTTGGGGGGCGGCAAATTTTTTAGAATATCAAAATTTTAAATCTGATATAATGTAACGACAATACATTTTAAGGATTTATTCTGATTTTTTTTATATAAATTTACAAATAAATTTCTATGAAATAGAATGTAATTAATTTTCTGATTCACTTTTTTATTTGTGAGTGCAATACTGATAAAAAATGTTTTATAACAGAAATAATTGAATATTGATAAGCTTTTCCTGAAACATTTTCAAAGCTCTGTTGACTTGTTGTATCTTTAGTAAAGTTAATCTTGCAAGTGAGCCGGCCATAAGGCTAAAGATATTGAAGATGCTTTGTTAAAATCTCTTGAGGATAGTGGTTTAAATATTGGGTTGTCAAAAAAGTCTTGCGGTATTTTCGCTAGTTGGCGCTGAAAGCGCGTAGTTCTAGTTTTATTCATCGCATCGGGTCATGCTATACCTTTTTGGAAAGCTCATTTCACGCGCTAACAGGGTTTGATTGATTGTCGTTTCTTTTAAGTCGTTCGTGAGTTATAGCGTCACAAACATGGAGCAAAATAAAGAGAAAATACGGCATATTTTACAGTACTACTACGATAAAGGCAAAAATGCATATCAAGCCGCCAATAAAATTTGTGCAGTTTATGGACCCGATACAGTTTCCATTTCCACCACACAACGATGGTTTCAACGTTTTCGTTCTGGTGTAGAGGTGGTCGAAGATGCGCCACGCTCCGGAAGGCCTGCCGTCGAAAATTGCGATAAAATCGCTGAATTGGTCAAAAGAGACCGGCATAGTAGCAGCCGTTCATCGGTCAAGAGCTGGGCATGAGTCATCACAAATTCATTTCAATTTCAATAAAAAAAAATCCATAAAAATACCACAAGACCTAATATAATGAATTGTCGTAGTCAATCTTACAATAATGCAAGCAACATGTCAGGTTTATATTCAGAAGTGCAAGCACGAATCAAAACAACTAATCCATAGCTGAATATGTTCCTTGTGCTGGTCACGCTTTAAATTTAGTGGGAGCTTGTGCAGCTGAATTTGTTACCGAAGCAGTTGACTTTTTTTCTACTTTGCAAAAATTATATAATTTTTTTGCCGTTTCGACACATCATTGGGAAATTTTAAGACAGCATACAAGTTTAAGACTTAACAGCCTTTCTCAAACTCGTTGGTCTGCTCGACCCGATGCATGCTACACGTTAAAAAAGAGTGGCCCGGAATAATTGTTGCACTAAACTTTGTTGGCGAAAACAAAGATGAAAAACATACTAAGCGAGCTGAAGCTAAGGGACTGCAGAAAAATTACAACATCTAGAAACAGCAATTATAGTCATTGTTTGAAATGCAGTTTTGGATCGCTTTAATGCTGCGAATATGAAGTTTCAGGATTCTCAAGCTGATTTATCATCTGTGATAAGAATATATAGTTCTTTGGCATTATTTCTCCAAGATATGAGAGATAAACAATTTTCTGATTATGAAAAAAAAGCCAACGCACTATTACCATTATGACACCCGTCGTAAAAAAAACCCGAAAGCTTCAGGCTGACGAGTCACGGGAAAATGAAAGAAGAGCTTTATCTGGAGAAGAAAATTTTCGAACCAACGTTTAATATCTAATTTTAGATACTTTAAGTGTACAATTGACAGGACGTAAAAGTGCTTATCATAATCTTTACGAAAATTTTCAAGATGTTTATCTAAATGTAGACATTTCTCTACGTATTTTTTTGAGTATTCCGGCTACGAACTGTTCAGGAGAAAGATCTTTTTCCACCTTGAAAAGAGTCAAAACGTATTTACGCGCAAGTATGGGCCAAGAGAAACTCAGTGCTTTAGCACTACTATCAATTGAAGCCCAACTAGTTCAAGAAATTGATTACAACGACATAATTGATGAATTTGCTCAGACGAAAGCCAGAAAAAGGATATTTAAAAATTAAGTTATACATTACAGTTTAAGAAAACTGACTGTTATTTATGTTGTTAATATTTATTTGTATTGTTTAACAATTATACTTTTATGAAATAAATATTATATCTTAATAATATGAACGGACTCAAAGAAATAAAATGTTATCCTTTAAAAAGGGCGGCTAATCAGACAGGGCCTAGGGCGGCAAAATACTTAATCCGCCACTGGCTCAACGTCAGTTTACACAGACGTATTAGTTTTGCAGGGATACTAAATTCAGACATAGCGGCATAAAGGCTCTCTTTCGTGCTGTCAAAAGCAACGTTTAAATCCACGAAGAGATGGTGTGTGTCGATTCTCCTTTCACGGGTCTTTTCCAAGACTTGGCACATGGTGAAGATCTGGTCAGTTGTTGATTTTCCAGACCTGAAGCCACACTATAAGGTACGATCAGTATGTTGACTGTGGGCTTTAATCTTTGACACAGACTGGAACGTCTGCTTCATCGTCATGGATTGGAAATCTAGACATAGCATTCTTGATATATTATGCATTCACAAAATATGAAGAAAGAATCGAAAGAAATTTAAAACCTCCACTCCACCCTCAATGCTAAAAATTTGATACTAGTATGAATTGGCAAAGCTTGAGTTCACTAATTGTTCAGCAGTGGATAGAAGAAGGAGAAATTTGCACCCAATTAAGAGCTTAGTGAAAGGCTTTCGCACGGCCTACATTAAACCACATTAAAATTTTTCTAAAAGTTCAAACGATTTTAATCACTTTTTAGGAGGAGCAATTATTATAAAATTAATTATATAATGGATTTGCTGGAGTATAACATTTATGTATGTAGAATAAATGTATTTAATATGTAATTATTAAATAAAATTGTATTATAAATTTTCATCATATTCTTCTCTATCCGCTTTCAGATTTCGGGAGATATCATCAGAAAATAAAATAAAATTTCTTTCAATGTGAAAGTGAAAGAAAATTTCTATAGCAAAAATTAAACCTAAAAATATAAAAGCAAGACAATGGGGCATAATAACAAATTAAAATGGAATCAAATCTATTTATATAACAAATTTCGTAACAATTTTGAAAAACCTGAAATAGAAATTTCTTATTTTTCTTCAAGAGTCTTTAATATTAGATAATAAGATTATTAAAATAATAAAAAAATATTTAGTTCATAAATTATTTATAAAATAGCAAAAGCTACTCTCGGTAGTCCATTAATTTTTAGTGATTCGAAAACAAATACTCGAAATACATACACATACATATACAAGCCAAGTGAACGTCACAACTGTTTTAGCATAAGATTTTCGTTCGCAACGAAGCAACAGACAACCATACAGTGGATGTAAATAAATGCATATAAATGTAATACTTGCGGTAATAATAAAATTAACGCGCCAAATATCGTGAAAGTATAAAATCCGCGAACATGATTGCACAGCGTAGAATACGAGCGACGCTTGCCAAAGTGGCGAGAACGGTAGTAAAAACAAGAATAACAACAACGAGAAATACTACCAACATTGTACCGCAGCCAATGTGTATAATTAAAATGAAGAGAAAAAGTAAAATACCAAAATTGTTGTTGTTAATTACCGCAATTTGTATTAGCAGCTTCTGGCCGCGGTTTGGCAATGGCAGAGATGCTGGTGATAGTTTACTACCGCTTGTCTATGGCACGCATATGATCGTCTCAGCTGGTGATGCCATCGCACACACGTTCACCATCGAAATGCGTGGCCAAAATCACTATAATGATGGTGGTGGAGGAGGCGGAAGAGACAGTAGTAGCAGTTTAGAAAATATTGATTTTCAGAATATGGATATGAATAGCTTTGATCGCGATACTGGCATTAGTGGTGGACCAGAGGAGTCAGAGGAGCGCGATCATATCGCGTATCACTTCGGTAAGCTAGTTTCTTCGCAACTAAAATTATAAATTTTTCACAAATTCTTTTTATAATATAAAGTCTTCCTTAATTTAGTATTCATTATGAAGCCCCAAAAAAATATATATAAGTAGACTAGGCGCCTTGAGGCTAATACAAATCTACTTAGACATTTAATTCTATACACACCAGCTCGTTGCGATATCAGTATATGGTTCCAAGAGTGACAATGAAGAAATAAGTGTTTTTACATCATTTTCATCTATTCAGCTTATCAGATTTGCAGCTACGTCCGATTCGGTTGTAGCGTGCTTTTCATACTAATCTTATCACAAAGATCAATGCCCTTGATAAAAACGTTAAGAATTCCCTAATCAGTTTTAAATACATGGTTAGTGAACCCAAGGCAATTATCGTCGCCCTGCTATCAGAGTGGATGGTCACTTCTCTAAAGGAGGTTGCACTCCGCGGCGGTAAATTTGCCGACATATTAATGATAGCAACTGCGGCTTGTAAAAAGTTATATTATTCATGAAGCGTGAAACTGATAGAGATTTGCAGACAAAAACCCATCACCCCAATTTTTGACTATCCAATTGCCCTACTCTTTCAGCGCCTTCTACCCACCCACATCTCCCTCACATTTATGTGGACAGAAAAATACAGCATTTAACCAATCCATGATTCAAAAGTTCAGATACATATTAGGGGGAAAATTGTTTTCCGAGAAATATTTTCCTATACTTTCACGCAACTTTTTCTAAATTTGCATTATTGTTTTAGTTCGGTTTTTGCTACATCCATAGTCCACTGTAACCTAATTACAATTAATCCACTTGACCGCGCAGCCGTATAATTGCGCGGAAGCAAAAATGGTGACAATTAAACGATTACAATTACAAATTCTGCTGTCAAGAGAACCCTGCAGACAGGATATATGTGTTTATATACACACATTGTTTCCTATATGTACAGTCGTGTTCATGAAAATAGTGGTGCAACAGCTTCTCATATCGTTTTCATCCCGGTTTCACAGTTAATACTTAAGTTATGCTTAACTACTGAAAATGAGAGAATTAAGCAGTGCTTAAGTAACAGCTGATTTTTGTTGTGAATTTTCAGCGACATATTTCTTAGCCTTCGAGCAAGTGTTTGTCCGCTTCCATTCGATGACAGCTTTATACTTTTCCACCAGTTCCAATAGATGGTCCGACTCGCTGGCGGTGAAATTCGGAGTTCTTTCGTTGTTTTCATCCATTTTCGATATAAATTTCCTCGCAAATTTATGTATTTTCTGTTATAATTTAAATATTTTAAACACATGTTTGTGGATGGCATTCATAAAACATATGTATGTCCATAACGTTGCCATACTTGTATATCACAATAAAATTTAATAGAAACTAAGCATTGACTGTGAAACGCAAACGAGTACTCAGTCTGCAACAATGCTAAGATTTTATTTGGACACAACTTAAGTATTGACTGCGAAACCGGGCATTAAAGATCTTTTCGAAATATATTTGTACAAACTTTCCAAGACAACAAGCGTAATTATTTTGCTAGAATGAACACTTCAAATATAAAATCGAAAAAATCTAGTTAATTTTGGTCCAGCGCATTTTTTTAACGCTTTTATTACCTTCACTTGTATGTATGTTTGTAACTTTTTTAAGTGGTACTGAAACCTAGAATCGATAGTAAGTTTAAGCAGCTCACCAAAAAGATGCGCTTAAAAGTATGCAACATCTATATAAAACTAGTTTTGGTGACTTTTCATAGCATACTGAGTTGGGCGTCGACCGTTCATAAGATGCAAGGTTGTACAGTAGAACATGCAGTAATTTATCTGGGCTCTCGACTGTTTGCTGCTGGACAAGCTTATATAGCTCTTAGTCGTTGTAGATCTTTGGACGGTATTCGAATTGAAGAACTAGGCTGTCCAAAGTAAACCCTCATGTAACAGTGAAGCTTTAGAAGAAATTATTCGATTAAGAAGTAATAATTCGTAAAGTCGTCAATAGAACTTGGTCGCAAATAATGTAACAATTAGTTAATGAAAGGTTACGAGTAGATATTAAATGCTGCCTAATTATCGATTTACTTAACCAATACTATATGTTTTCATAGTTCATAGTTAGTTCATATTTTAACAAATTTGGGGTTTCTAACAACAAACTAAAAAATTAAAAATAAATGTTGTTTAAAAAAACTAAAAAAACACGCTTTTAAAGCATATCAAACTAAAAAGTGAAAAATAATTCTTTTTATAAACAAACAATAATAATGAAGGAAAAATTCCTGCATTATTGTGAGAAAAGCGTGGGGTGCTTTGTGACATATTTTTGATATATCGACCATGCCACACTCAAATAGCATTTTGTTTTGTCGGAATGTGATCGGAGTGCACCACACTTCGCTAATCGAAAGGAATGTCAACATAACCTTGATTTTTGATCTGTTTTTACGTGTTTTTTTTCGGCTTCGACTCACCTTTGCCACGATAGTCGTCTGATTTATCGTCTGTTTCCGGGTCGTAAGACCCGACGCCAGTAAAAATACGTTTCATGACATCCTGGTTGTCGGAATGATTTGTTTCACAGGCATTAACGCAATGCTGTTTATCGAAAAAATTTGGTGATTTATGAACCAAAAAAAAAAATTACTCAAAACTCACCAGCATTACTATTTTCATGGCCATAGCCTGTACATCTGTGTCGGTTTATCTGCATTAAAAGTTTGCTGCAAAAAAAAAAAGCTAGACTGCGGAATATGCCAGTGTCTAACTTTATGCAATTAGCTTTTGTATGCGCGCATGTAAACATTTACTAAGCGGTGGTTGATTAAAATTTAAATTTATTTAAGCTTTGGTTTTACATTGTTTCACAGCATTTCCAATGGACTGCAAAAATGGCTAGTCGGCTGGTCGCTTCACAATTGCATTAATGTTATCACCTGACCACAGTAATGTATTTATAAACGGGTGTTAGTATTATATATGACACTGTAGTATTTCAAGACTTGAAAAAGTAAACTACCTTAATATTAGTGGACCAATTCAAAATTTAAAATTTTCAAAATTTTATTTCGGATAAGTAGGTTTAGTCATGTCTCTCTGTCCATTTCTCTGTGCGTCTGTTTTTATTCATTTATCGATTTGAAATTTTGCATACGTCCTTTTCTCCTCAAAGAGCTGCTGATTTGTCGGAACCGCCGATATCAGATCACTATAGCGTGTAGTTGCCATACAAACGGAATGATCATAAATAAGTGTTTGTAAGAAATACATAGTTTATATTTGTTTAAGTGTATAATCGAAATAAATGATTTAGCCGATAATGATAATTGAATAAATTGATGTGTAACAAGACACGACATTTTGTTGTGTTGAGTAACTGTTAAAATCCTTTTCTCGCACTTAGAGAGGCAATAAGAAGCCGGTATCTAGCAATATGCATTGCTTATGTTGTTTTTTTTTATGGCTTACATGGTCATTGCCCATTTTAGCGAAAATTCCTGACAAACCTTTGAATGTAATGCAATTTTTGGTATTATTTTTATTTTTAACAAACTAATCAATTGATAGGTTGCCATATGAAAAATCAAATACATATATTAATGGTTTCCTATGTGAAAAAGTAAACAGTAAACATGATAATGTAAAATTTTTTGGTTAGAGTAAATTAACACTCTTCTGTTAACAGTACTTCTGAAAATAAATTTTTTTTACTTCAATGAGCATTACATTTAATAGGACACAGCAGTACAACATAACCTCTGCTATGCTTACGCCAATAAAAAAGAAGATATGCATTAAAAAAAACTAGAGCCAAAAATTGCATACATACGTTTGATAAATTGTATCCTTAGAATTAGGCGATTTTTGTGAAATTGTTTAAGAGAAAGTACGCGATTGAATATTCGAATCGAACTTCTTTGAACGTAGTAAGGTATATTTTCGGCTATATTTTGAGATTTTTTTTAAATTATTGAAAAATAACGGAGTTATGGGCTGTCTCTGAAGGTGTCAAAAAAGAGGTGCCCCAACTGCTGGCATGATTCCGGCCGAATGAGTAGCTGAAACAAAAAAATTGAAAATTTTAATAAGCTTAAAGATGTTTCCTATGCAATGACCTACGATCTTTGAAAAATATCAAAAATTACCAAAATTGCGTAATTATGAAAAAAAAAATGTTTTTTAGGTAAAAACGGTCGTTTTTTAATGCAAAATTGACAATTTTCAACCAATCAAAAAGATCGTAGATCATTGTATAGTAAATGTATTCAGTTTTAATTTGAAGTCGATCGGTCAATTTCTCGTTGAGTTATGACGCCAGCAATTTTGAGAAAAACGCTTTTAAAGTTTTACTTATATATGTATGTATGTTTGCACCTCTGACCGGTCGCTCTTTAAAACGTTGCAATCCAAAAACTATTCAAGATACGACCTTCCCGATTTCACAAGATATTTACGAAAATATAAGCTATCGAAAAAGCAAATAAACAAAAAAAAATTCCCGTCGTTCAATAGCGAAAGGTGTGCTTGTTTACTCACGAACTTCTATTGTTCGATTTAACGGATAGTGTGGCTATGACTTATGTACAGTTGATACTCGTAACACAAAACAAAAATTAATCGCGTTGACTCGAACTTGAAGAGATTATCTTTTCTACATGGACAAAAGACAAATGATTGTAATGCGTCACGACTTGTCTCATCTTAGCCGTTTTAAGTTTGATCAGAAGTTTTTAGTATATATTTTCCAACAAATTTTCTCAGTTCTAAAGAAAACATATTTGCAAGTGCAAAGTGAAAGTTGGGTGAATAAGTGAATAAACAAGTGACATACGGGTGTTAAGTCGGTGTACTTAAGGGGTCAGTAGGGTAACCTGGCCTGCTTTTTTTTCATAGATATTTTTATTCTACAATAAAATTTTTTTCACATATCATGAGGTATATCGTGGAGTCACTTTTTTCGGAATATTTTGATGACATCTGGGTGAATGAGATGCGTTCACCGGATCATCTGTTTGGATCATCTGAAACACAGAAACTCAATTTATTCTTACCGTGCGATTCTGTAACGTGAGACAGTCTCAAGTCTCTAAATTTGAGATTTTAAGTTAGAGACAATTTTTGAGACTTGAGACTATTCTGTAAGTGACAGTCACAAAATCTATTACATTTCATTATTCAGAGATGTTTTTACATTTGAATGCAAATAAATATGTCGATAACAAATATTAAATTTTCTATAACATAGTAAAAAAACATAATTATCAATAAAAATATAAATACATATATGTTTGTTCACCTTGTTTCATAATATTTACGAAATTTATGTAAAATTGATTTATTTTTAACCTTTTCGTGATAGAGACTAGAGACTGGTTACAGAATCCCGCTATTAAAAAGTATGTAAATGGTTATCGTCCCTATTAGAATCATGAGAAAATGTTGCTAAATAAAAAAGTAATTAACGTTTTTTTTTTAATTTTCCCCCATGCTTTTTTATATAAATTTTGTCATAACATTGTCAATAAATTAAAAAAGCTACGCTTTTATGAACATTAAAAAAAATTAAGCAAATCGGTTGAGTAGTTCGACCGGAATCATGTCTGCCAGTTGAAAAAAAGAGTGTTTTGAGAAAAACGCGTTTAAAGTTTGAGGTACTGTCAGGTGTGCACTCCGAGCGCTCCGAACGTCGAGCGGTATTATTATTTTTGGGCTTTTTTTCGAAACCTTCCAATAGTAAAGGAGTTAATTTCTTTGCTTTTTATACTCTTTCAACCTGTTGCTACAGAGTATAATAGTTTTGTTCACCTATTTGTAAACATGTAAAACTAATCGAGGTATGTATGTAGATAAGGGGTTATTAATGTATAAATGATCAGGATGAAGAGACGAGTTGAAATAACGGGTGGGCCATATGAAATTTTAAATTTCGAAGATTGGGCGTAAAAGATTTTTTTTTTATTTTAGATTTCCTTTATTTACAATCTGTCCGAGGACAATAAGCAAATTGTGTAATACTACATTAACTTAACCTAAGTTGCTGTACTCCAACGAGTACAGAACTAATATACAGAAGTGCATATAGATATACATATGTACATACTTATAAACAGCTTATTTTCTATATGGCAAATCTAATATATGAAGCCGTTTAAGACGGTTAATTTCGTTTGAGTCATCTAATAGGGCTATTGCGACTGGGTTAGTATGATAACTCAATCTATTAAAATAATTTCTACTTAATCTTTTGATTTCATTTTTAACTAAAGTTAAACCTGTATCATTAATGATTGTTTTATTTGACACAAATCAGGGTGCATTTAAAATTTTCCTAAGTGCAATATTTTGAAATCATTCGAGAATTTCGATGTTTGAAGTACTTGCTGTACCCCACAACTGGATGCCGTACGTCCAAATAGGTTTAAGCATAGTTTTGTAAAGTAGTATTTTGTTTTCTGTACTTAGTTCTGATTTCTCCCCTAAAAGCCAGTACAATCTTTTAAGCTTCAGATTTAATTGTTTTCTCTTAGTTTGAATGTGCAATTTCCAGGTCAGTCTTCTGTCCAGATGCAAGCCTAGGTACTTAAGATCGCTTTTAGATGGTATCTCAGAATTATTCAAAAAAAATACTTGGGCAATTACCTTTTCTCAAGGTGAAGGTGACGTGCACAGATTTGTCTGTGTTAACTGCAATATTCCACTTTTTGAGCCAAACATCAATACTTCTAACTACTTCTTGTACCATAATCGAAGCTTCAATTGCACAAGGGCTGCATGCTAAAATTGTTGTGTCATCTGCATATGTGGCAGTTAGTACTGTGGGATTCCTGCCTCAATTCTATAAATATTTGATCGCTCTTCCCGAACTTTGACGTAGAAAAATTTATCATTCAGATAAGATTTAAGCAATAGAAAAAATGGAGCAGGTAATAGTTTTTTGAGTTTGTACATGAGCCCAGTGTGCCAAACACGATCAAAAGCCTGTTGAATATCGAGAAAAACAGCAGAGCAGTACTGTTTAGATTCTAGTGCATTTCGAATAGTATTAACAATACGATGGCATTGCTCTGGTGTTCCGTGATTTTGACGAAAACCGAACTGGTGTTCGGGAATGATAGATCGTTTTTCTAGCTCAGGCAGTAGTCTTCCGAGAAATATTTTTTCAAATACTTTGGAGAGCGTTGGCAGTAAACTTATTGGCCTATACGACTTCATTTCACTTTCTGCCTTGTTCGGTTTTTGTATCAAAATAATTTCTGAGCACTTCCATTGAAGAGGAAAGTGTTGTAAACGAACTACTGCGTTAAATAGAAGTGTTATATATTTGAGTGCTGTGTCTGGCAAGGATTTTAAAATTTTTGCATTAATTTGATCATAGCCGGGTGCTTTATTGTTGCTGAGTATCATTATTTGGTTAGCGATTTCGTGTGAATGGAAAGGTTCGATGGGCAAATCCATTTGACAGGGACTAACTAAGAATTCGTTTATTTCATCATTATCTGTTGCAGTACAAAGATTAAAAGGTTGGAAAATTTTCGTTAAGTGCATAGCGAATGCATCAGCTTTTGAAAGGTGAGAGCGACACCATTCACCATTTAAGTTTTTGATCAGGGAATTTTTAAGGGTTGGGCGTTTAATATATTTGGTGGCTTTCCACAACGAGAAGTCATCATTTTTTGTGCCTAACGATTTTAAGTAATTTTGTATACTATCGTTTTTAAATTCAAATAAATAAAAGATTGAGTATAGCGTTTGCTGTATGGCACGTAGCGCCATCCTGCTGGAACCAAATGTTGTCCAAGTCTTCCACTTCAATTTGCTTGAAGAAAAATTCGGTTAACAATGCGCGATATCGCTCACCATTGATGGTTGCGGTTCCTTTTTCATTTTCGAAGAAAAATGGGCCGATGATTCTACCAGACCAAAATCCGCACCATATAGTGATTCGTGCTGGATGCATTGGCTTCTCGACGATTACGTGCGGGTTTTCTATGTACCAAATGCGACAATTCTGCTTGTTAACGTAACCATCGAGGTGGAAATGAGCCTCGTCCGAAAACATGATTTTTCGGTAAAATTGATCATCCTCGGTCAAACAAAAAGTTTTCAATATTTCCCAGTTTTCTTCTAGTGAATAGCGACCCATTTCGTAAATCTTAGACTTTTTACTGAATATCTGTCACTTTCCGAATGGTATTTCACCTTTCCAATGTCGAAATATAGATTATTCAAATTTAAAACGTTAGATGGCCCACCCGTTACATAACTAATTATACCAGAAATATTAAATTTTACCTCCGATATGGTATGACAGAGCTTTATAGGACCCCATGTGAAAATTGAATAATGTGTGTGGGACTTTTTGGTAAAATCCGATATCTTGGGGCTCAATTGACCGATTACGAAAAAAATTAGTAGATGTCATTCTTTTTGGTCGAAAATGGCGGAAAATTTGTGACGTTTTAAATTGAAATTCAGGGCTAATCCTCTGACAATGGTGTATACTATATATATTTATAACATGGGCCAAAACTTCCTTCAGCTCCTTATACCTTATATAAAGATTTCTTTTACACATTTATATTCAAAATTTCTTCTTTTTTTCTCTTCTAACTAAAACTTGTCGATATATTGATATAAGCACCCACATACAGCCATTTCTATAAAATTCTTCAAGTTTCGAACTTTAGTTTTCGATGATTCTTTGCAAATGAGAAAAATAAAAAGTTAATGTTGTTTCAATGTTAAATTTATTGATATCTAAAACATAATAAAAAGGAAAAACTAAAACATTCAACGAAAGTTCTTAAAAGAATGGAAAATATTCAAAATAAGATATTCATCAAAAACTAAAATAAAGAAATTATATACAAATTATTCAAAAGTAAAAAGCGAAAAGTAGAAATAAAAAAAATAAGAAATTTATACAAAAATAAGAATTCCAGAGAGCTGCAAGCAAAGTTTTTTTATGCTAAATCATCAAATTCATCATTTAGTTGGGTGTCAGATAGAAGTGCAATGACCTCAGAAGGTAAAGTAGAACGCTTGGTTTTTGGGTGCAAACGTAAACTTGAAATCAAAGGGTCTGACGTGATAAGCAACCTTTGCAATAAATCTATGTTGGTGTCAACTCGGGACGTTTTTCTTGTGAACAGTTCGCGATACTGTCTCGACTCTTTATTGCGTGCTTCTTGCGCTTCTTCAGAAAAGTTTCCTATGGGAAGAATGCATGAAGAAATGATAGCTCCTCCATGAAACAATATTTTGTGGAGAGTTACTGGCATATAGTACCAAGGATATAAACTCAAATAAAGTTCTCTTCTGACGTAAAACTTTGGAAGGCATCTATATTGATAAAATAGCCGCTGTTTATGCAAATAAGTATTACTGGAAACCGCTTTATCAGATCGACATTTATGCCTGTAATATCCGATGTCTTTTCTGCTTCTTTGAAAAATCTTCTGGCCGTATTGCCATCATTTGTGTTTCCTGTTTTCTGTTTCGGCATATCCACAAGAAGACCCATTTCGTTCCTAAACCAGTCTTGTATTTTTTTCTTCCTTCTTGCAACGCTCTCCTTATTTTCGTCGCGCTGTGATAAGAAATTCATGTCGTTCATAGTTTTTGGAGTTGCACCACATAAATAGCACGCCTCGTCGCGACGACGTGTAATTTGAAAGAGCGGTGCAGACTTTGCCGTCAATCATACATAGAATAAATTGGCTTTAACCGTGAAACTATAACCGTGAAGCTCAAAGCTAGTTAGTTTAAAAACAGAAATTTGCTGCCGAATATGCTCCACTTCCGCTTTATTGACCTCACGTGTCTCTTTCGTGAAAATAAATTTGATCGGTTTACAATATCTTGTCGAAGACGCAGCTGGATTTTGCCAAAAAATATGTTTCCTTCCTTCAGCTCCAGAGTTAAGTTGAAGAGGCACCATCGAAACAGAAAACATGCTTTCGTCTGACATGTTGTCATCCGAAAATTTTTGCTTGTAACGGTTCTGTTCAGCTCCATCGCATCCCCATTTTATTATTATGCTTAATTCATCCTTAAAAACCTCATATTGTACATCTATTAATCTTTTCACCGTGTGGTCTATTAAGGATTGCAAACTGATTTCGGCATATGTTTCTGTAACAGTTACAAGGCTTGGGTAGCACAATAATTTTGATTGCTTAACGAGGTCATAGCATGGATACAATTTCGGACTGTATGGTATCGTATGCAATCGTATTCCACGGTATTGCTCAGTTGATAAATTTTCGTCTAAGATCATGGCCAGTGCTTGATCTGGTGTAAGACTTTTCTTTTCTGCTTACCCTTCCTCTTTTTATAGCTGTACCTCTCGTAGGGGATGAAGCTGACAACTCTTTGACAATGTTTGCTGAGTCTCTTTTTCCACAGGATCTCAGATACATTGCGGTAGCCATAGTAATTGTTCTGAAACTACATTTGATATTAACTCTTTGCATTTCCGTTTTTGTGTACTCGAAGCACTTTCAGTAAACTCTTTTTCTCGCCTTGCGCGTTGAGGTATTTGTTTTGAAGCTGATGGTGCGCGATCAAGAGCAAAATCAACAGCAGAAATGTTTGAACTTTGCCAAATAGCATTGTCATGCACAAATCTTGCTTTATCACGGTGAGATTTGCTCCATCGCGATTGAAATTGGAAGCAAAGCTTTTTTATACGATCTTTAATTTTGGTATCGTTAACATCTGGTCCAAAAATTGATATAACGTGCTTTTCGATCGCTTCTGTTTTTTCGCTTTTCACCTTGCTCAACCAAATCCAAAATAGCTCCTCTCGCGATATTTCACTCATACTAAAACAAGTAAGGAAGGGCTAACTTCGGGTGTCACCGCACATTTTATACTCTCGCATGATAAAGTGATAATCGAGATAGATTTCATTATTCGTCATTTACATATTTTTTTTTTTTGTTGTAAAATTAATTAGAATTAAATTCTGAGAGATTTACCGATATTTTCGGTGAAAAATTAGGTTAGGCACTGAGTTCTTCGTGTTCGATATCAGGGACCTTCAAAAGTTATAGTCCGATCACGACAATTTTTCCACAAGGGATACCTCAGCTCAAATACCGTATTTGCGTAAAGTTTTATTCCGCTATCATCATTGGTTCCTAATGTATATATTATACAGGGAAGACATCAGATGGAATTCAAAATAGCGTTACATTGGAAAAAGGCGTGGTTGTGAACCGATTTCATCCATATTTCGTGCATGTCATCAGGGTGTTAAGAAAATATTATATACCGAATTTCATTGAAATCTGTTGAGTAGTTCCTGAGATATGGTTTTTGGTCCATAAGTGGACGACGCCACGCCCATTTTCAATTTTTTAAAAAATCTGTGTGCAGCTTCCTTCTGCCATTTCTTCCGTAAAATTTAGTGTTTCTGACGTTTTTTGTTAGTCGCTTAACGCACTTTTAGTGATTTTCAACATAACCTTTATATGGGAGGTGGGCGTGGTTATTATCCGATTTCTTCTATTTTTAAACTGTATATGGAAATGCCTAAGGGAAACGACTCTATAGAGTTTGGTTGACATAGCTATAGTAGTTTCCGAGATATGTACAAAAAACTTAGTAGGGGGCGGGGCCACGTCCACTTTTCCAAAAAAATTACGTCCAAATATGCCCCTCTTTAATGCGATCCTTTGTGCGAAATTTCACTTTAATATCTTTATTTATGGCTTAGTTATGACACTTTATAGGATTTCGGTTTCTGCCATTTTGTGGGCGTGGCAGTGGGCCTATTTTGCCCATCTTCGAACTTAACTTTCTTATGGAGCCAAGACATACGTGTACCAAGTTTCATCATGATATCTCATTTTTTACTCAAGTTACAGCTTGCACGGACGGACGGACAGACGGACGGACGGTCAGACAGACGGACGGACAGACAGACATCCGGATTTCAACTCTACTCGTCACCCTGATCACTTTGGTATATATAACCCTATATCTGACTCTTTTAGTTTTAGGACTTACAAACAACCGTTATGTAAACAAAACTATAATACTCTCTTTAGCAACTTTGTTGCGAGAGTATAAAAAGGCAAAAAATGGGCAGGATTTTATTTTTTAAATTTGTTTTGGGCACATTAACAAAGATTCTGCTGGCATTCCTATACGGAACTCCGTGGGACTTGGAAGTTCTAGTCTATCAAATATTTGAAAACTTTAAAATTTGTCTTACCTTTCAGGTGGTTATAAAACAATTTTTTCAAATTACTTGAGTGCAAAAAAATATTGTATAAAATAAAAATTTTAAGTTTAAATAACAACCTTCAATACAAAAAATATTTTAGGCCAAAAAAACCACTCACAACTTCGACCTGATTACTCAAACTTTTGTAATCAATGCAAGCTTGCAAATCAATTGTAGCATGCTATGCAATTGCACGTGTTTGATAGCTATTATCACGCCAATAACATTTTTTTATTCTCTTTTGCGTTTGTTTTCGTAACAATTGGGGTCTCTTCTCACGTAAAAAAAAATATGAGCGAGTTACGAAAACATTTTTTTTTTGAATTTCGAGATGCCAGATTGATTAAATCTCACAGTGTGAATCGGTCGGAAGAGACCGGCATAGTAGTCATCAAACCGTTATAAACCATTTAAGAAGCTTGGAGTCACTAAAAAGCTCGATGTATGGGTGCCACACGAATTGATTCAATAAAAAACCGCAAGACCTTTTTGACAACCCAATATTTATTCTTCATGCTTGAATTGCAACTAACCGATTATAAACTAACAGTGGTACACAAATGTACACATTTATTGTTTATATAGACATATTCGGGTGTCCGTTATTTCTCAAGTTTGTATTGTTTTTGCAAAAGTCGCAGATGCTTCTGTTTTTGTTCTATAAGCAAGTTTTTAACCTAAGCAAGCTCTCAGCTTTCATTTTAAAACATGCGAAAATATAGGCAAGTGGAGGAACAGTACTAGTATTTAGAAACATACGCCATCTCTCATATTCGAACATTTGTGTATAAGTACGAGTATATTGGTAACCATATAAATAAATGTATGCTTTTCTTAAATAAATTTTGTATTTAGGTTTTTAAGAGCACAGAATGTTGCATCGCATATGTCGAAAGAAGTTGTAGATATTTCAACTAGAAGCGAAATATTATTAAATTCCTACAATTAATAGTATATCTCTCATAAAGTGCGCGGACTTATATACATATGTACATATATACTTGTATATAATATATATAGGATTTTCCAATAAAAGTGATATGAATTGTTGCTAAAGAAAGTCAAATGTTACTTAGTTAATGTGAAATACAATCGATACAATTATGTTCTGAATATAACATCATTCAAATGGTCTAAACGATTTCTTTTGCAGAAACGAATTCGATGAACCTAATTTTCAAATACTTTTTCCAATAAATCAGTCATATGTGATGAATAGCATCTTCAGTATTGACTTCTAGAGCCTAAATAAAGATTAGAATATTGCTAAAGACTACTGACTATAAAGAATTCTGTAAGAAGTCCAACTCCAAATTTTTCTCGCAATAATTCGGGAGTTGCATATGAGGCTCGTAGCCCAGTCTTGTTGGAACCAGATGTTGAAACATCAAATTTTTCCAGTTACGGCGAAAAGAAACACAAAGTTGTCAAATTAGTTAATGGAATGATTGTTGATGAATAATTTGTGGATTTTCTTCGTACCATAATCGACAGTTTTGGTTATTTACTGCACCACTCAGATTAGACATTTGTTGTCAAGTTGTTTCAAGACAAAATCAGGAAACTCAAGAAAAATAAATGACATAAAATGACTTAATAAGAATTACTTGGTCGAAATAACACATAGAAATCATAAGAACCCTATTTGTTTTTTTGTGGTGTACTGTGTATTGGTCGCTCATACAGGAGTAGAGTAATAGTTAAATTTAGCGCTAGATAAAAGAGTATACCCCAAGCTTTAGAAATTCTTTCAAATGTATATTTATAAACTCACCTGCTTTGGCTTAGAATCAACCATTTCGGCTATATTCAGGTATTTTCCTTGGAAAAGAGCTGTTACCACAAGGGTATTGAGATTGCCCTGTTAAATTTATGGTTGCTAGAGAAGAAGAAGGGCCGAAAGCAACTAGTACTTTGTGATTTCAGCATATGTTTTTTAGTTACATTAAGTTTTTTACTTGCATTTTATAAGATCCAGTCTATTAATTGGGAATGTGCTGCTGCCCAGCTGGTTGATGTCCTCGTGAAAATAAAGGCTGACATCACCGCCGTCCAAGAAATGCGATGGACGGGATAAGGACAGATACGAGTAGGCCCTTGGTGTGGGATTCGTGGTGGGAGAGAGACTCCGTCGTCGAGTACTATCATTCACTCCGGTGAATAAACGTCTAGCCACAATCCGCATCAAAGCGAGGTTCTTCAACATATCGCTGATTTGCGCACACACCCTGAAGGAAGAGAAGGACGATGTGACCAAAGATGCCTTCTATGAGCGCTTGGAGCGCACTTAGATGGGCCGCCCCCGCCACGATGTCAAAATCGTGCTTGGTGACTTTAACGCCAGGGTGAGCAAAGAAGGTATCTTTGGCACTACGGTTGGTAAATTCAGCCTACACGACAAAACATCTCCAAATGGGTTGAGGCTGATCAACTTCGTCGGGGCCCGAAAAATGGTTATCTGTAGTACTAGATTCCAGCATAAGAAAATTCAGCAAGCCACTTGGCTGTCTCCGGATCGAAAATCCACCAACCAGATCGATTATGTTGTGGTAGACGGAAGACGGGGTCATGTGTAGAAGTTCACGCAAGTGAGGAAAGTTCTCTGATCGCCATTCACTTGGGAGTGGCCAGAAATGATTCTTTTACATATGACTCAAGCAGCTCACGACTTCCGGTCTGTGGCCAAGTATCCTCTGGGTAGACTAAGAACATGCGTTTTAAGGCAAACTAAAGTGAGAAGGCGAAACATCCCCTACATAGGGTTGTGCGCTAGGTTTGGGACCCGCCACGTAAAAAAAAAACACCCAATGAAAACTTCGGCTATAATCGCGTAAGCGGTGTCTCCGCCAATTAAGAAGAAGACGGAAGACACGTCTCCAGTGGTTTAGATGTGCGTGCGCTCCGAGATCCCAACATCGACTTGGACCACCACCTTATTGCAGTCAAGATTCGCACCCGCCTCTGTGCAACAAAAAACGCACGTTAACAAACATAAGGGAGATTCGACGTCGAGAAGCTGCAATCACAACAGACAGCCGAACGATTTTCTACTCGGCTTGCACTCCTGCTCTCTAAGAGCACTCGTCAACAACTTGGTATAAGGGAACTGTGGGACGACATTTCAAACTCCTTACAATAAAAACCATTGGTTTTCGGAAAATGCAAAAGAACAGCTGGTACGACGAGGAATGCCGTGTTGACGCGGAGATAAAACAGAGTGCCTACCTCGCACAATTACGATCGACCATTACGAGCTTGACAAGCTGGCCGGCAGGGGTAATGCTCGAATATTCTACGAAGAAATGCGGCCACTAACAGAAGGTTTGAAGACAAGAGCACACTCTTGTAGAACCCCCAAAGGTGATCTAGTCACCGATGCCAGGAGAAGGCGAACCCGATTCCACTATCGATGACGATGGAGCATAAGTTCCATTGCCCGATCATGAACAAGTCCGAATAGCCTGAAGAACGGCGGTGGTCGAAGTATTGTCGGCCGAGCTATTCAAACATGGCGTCGAAGAAGAGAAGAGAAGAGAAGAGAAGAGAAGAGAAGAGAATAAGGAGCATGCATCAGCTTGTTTGTAAAATATGATCGGACGAAAGCATGCCCCTGCGATTGGAATTTAAGTGTGCTCTCTCTGTGGGACACTCCACAATCTGTGCCAACTACCGTGGAATAAGCCTCCTCAACAACGCGTATAAGGTTCTATCGAGCGTATTGTGTGAAAGATTAAAGCCCACCGTCAACAAGCTGATTGCACCTTATCACTGCGACTTTCTTCTTCTTCTTTATTGGCGTAAACACCCCTTACGCCATTATAGCCGAATTAACAACAGCGCCGCAGTCGTTTCTTCTTTTCGCTACGTGGCGCCAATTGGATATTCCAAGCGAAGCCAGGTCCACTTGGTCCTTGCAACGGACTGCAGATCTTCCTCTTCCTCTGCCTCCTACTGCGGGTACTGCGTCGAATACTTTCAGAGCTGGAGTGTTTTCGTCCGGACAACATGACCTTCCCAACGTACCCGCTGTCTTTTAATTCGCTGAGCTATGTCAATGTCGTCGTATATCTCGTACAGCTCATCTTTCCATCGAATGCGATATTCGCCGTGGCCAACGCGCAAAGACCATAAATCTCTCGCAGAACCTTTCTCTCGAAAACTGGTAACGTCGACTCAGGACGGGAATTATGAGTAACTTATAGAGTTTGGTTTTTGTTCGTCAAGAGAGGACTTTATTCAATTGCCTACTCAGTCCGAAGTAGCACCTGTTCCTAAATCGGCGAAGTTATCTACAACTTCAAAGTTATGACTGTTAACAGTGATGGAGAGCCAAGTCGCGAGTGTGATGACTGTTTGTTTGATGACAGGAGATATTTCGTCTTGCCCTCGTTCACTGACCCAGCCTGGAGAAAGCAGAACTAAGGGCGCGGGTGTGGAGGCCGGTGATATCAATATCATCGGCATACGCCAGCTGTACACTCTTATAAAAGATTGTACCTGCTCGATTAAGTTCAGCAGCTCGAATAATTTTCTCCTGCAGCAGACATCATCAGCTTAAGCACCCGCGCCGTTAGTTCTGCTTTCTCCAGACTGCGAGTTTTCGAGAGAAAAGTTCTGCGAAAGATCTATGGTCCTGTGCGCATTTGCCACGGCGAATATCACATTGACATAGTTCAACGAATTAAAAGACGAAAACACTTCAGCTCGGAAAGTATTCGACGCAGTAGGAGGCAGAGGAAGAGGAAAACCTGCAGTCCGTTGGAAGGACCAAGTGGAAAAGAACCTGGCTTCGCTTGGAATATCCAATTGGCGCCACGTAGCGAAAAGAGGAAACAACTGACGCACTGTTGTCAACTCGGCTATAATCGCGTAAGCCTGTAAAGAAGAAGACGATTTTGAAAACCACCTTTTGTTGGTTCTTGAGTATTTTGAGTGCGGTTATAATTTTGAAGCAACTTTGTTCACGCACTTCCTACCATTGTAAGCTTTTGTTTATTTTTAACGTCATTGTTAGACGTCCTTATAGCCACTCTTAGAAAAATTCAACCAACAGATACCTCTTATTACAGTGATTTCCTATACCTAATGGCAAAAAATTATAATTAAGAAATATTATAGCAGTTAAAAAATGTCAAAGAAGACACAACACATTCCTGCCTAGACTTTAGCCATCGATTTTCAATATATGAAA
This sequence comes from Bactrocera dorsalis, assembly GCF_023373825.1. NCBI lineage: Eukaryota > Metazoa > Arthropoda > Insecta > Diptera > Tephritidae > Bactrocera > Bactrocera dorsalis. The sequence continues at coordinate 39,018,194 of NC_064303.1, forward strand.
ACAAAAAAACGTTCCCAATGTTGCAAAATACTTTCGGTGATAATTATTTATTTATTTATTTATTTAAAAGAGAACTAATTATAAATAATTAATCCACTTGTAGGAATCAGCACTGGCTACCAGGGCCTTCGGTAGTTGGTAGAAGGTAGTTGTATGTGGTGTTATATGTCTTTGATGTTACACAATTTAAGAAATTTATTAATGGCACTGATGTTATCGCTATATGTTGCTTTGAGAAGGTCGGAAGGTCTCTTATTCCCAAAGGTTGATTTCCTTAATAAATGCAGTGCAGGACATTCATCGACGAGGTGAATGACTGATTGGGTGGGAGCGTTGCAATGGTGACAGCTTGGTTGATCAGTACCGTTAAGAATATGGCTGTGAGTTCTTGTAGTGTGGCCTATTCTAAGACGAGTGAACGTTTTGATGTTGTGGCATGAGCAGTCCGATGGGTAGATAGGTTTTACACCTGTTTCGTTTTTATCTCTGTAGTGATGTTGGTAGCTAGTCCAATCTCGGAGATGCATATGATGGCAGTATTTTTTACATGTTCTTTGATGACTTTAGTAGTAAAGTGAGGAAAGAACACCAACGGCTCTCTACTACCTTCTTTTGCAAGTTTATCTGTCTCATTGCCTTTTATACCAGCATGCCCTGGTACCCACATTATTTTTATGCTGTTTTCATGATGGAAGAGTTTGTCGCGTATATTCTGTATTAGCCATGAATTATTTACTGAGTTTTGAAGTGCATCAATGGTTGATTTAACATCGCTACATATTATATGTTTTTCTCCTGTTGATGAGGCGAATAGAACTGCTTCGTAAATTGCTGCAGCTTCTGCTGTAAAAACCGAGCAATATGTTGGCAAAGCACCGATAGTAATAGCGACACCCTGATCGTTTGACACTGCAAACGTGGTAGTAGTATCCGTTTTCGACCCGTCGCACAGTGGGCGATTGGGCCTCGTTAGCGGCATTTAATTAATAACTTCTAAACGAAAAAAGATATATTCAGACGGTTTTTTTTCACAGCTCAGAACAAAATTATAGAATTTTTTAAGAAAAAAAAATTGTTTAAATTTTTTTTTTAATTTTTTAAATTTTTTTTTAATTTTTTTTATTTTTTTTTTAATTTCAAAATTTTTTTTTACCTTCAATAAACACATTTTATAAATCAAAATTATCTTCGGAATCTTCGGAATCAGAATCAGGCATATCTAGATGCTTCATTAAAAGCAAGCTCTTAACATCATCGTTCATAATAATATTTTTTGCAGTCGAAATTGAAGACCCATTTGACAATAAAGATATCAAAGGGTCAGACGAAACTAATAAAGCATTTATGATATCTTTATGCCGATTCTTTCTCGCAAAGTAATTTAATGGGTCGACAATATCGGGTAGAAGAAGGCCGATTGTTTTTCCATAAAACTATCGATCCTTTCTGCACTATCAATGGTACCATACAAATTGAAAATAAATATTGATCTATCATCTCTCCATTGAAGTCATTAAATTTTTGCCTGTAAGTAGAATAGCCGCTGCTGCCATCACAACCCCATTTGTAGGTAGCAGTTAATTGGGTGTTATTGTTATTTTCAATATAGTTTTGAAAACTTTCTGGGTATGCTTCAATAATCCTAGCAATCGTATGGGCTACTAAGCTTTGTAATGGTACTTCAGCGAAATGATCAGTGACCGTGATGACAGAAGGAAACCTTTTTTTTCGCAGAACGCAGTTTGTCGTAGCATGAATATATATCGGCGTTTTTAGCGGCTCTCATTGACAAATTCCATGTGTACTTGGTATGTCCAACATCTACAAATAGCGCCAGTGCTTTTTCATCAGAAAGTTTTGTCGGTAGACGCTGAGAGGTACTCATAGTTTTCAAAATCTTACCACTAAACTCTTCGTCGGCGTTTAGCATTGACACCACCTGTGAAGCACTGCGTTTTCCACCTTTATACAAGCTGCAGCTTGCAGCTACCAACAATGCTTCTGATGGCACATCTTCAGTAACGCCTGACAATTTCTTAACTTGTGATTTTTTGCAACACTCCGAAATATCTTTTTGTGGACGTCCAATAATTTCGGAAGATGATCTTTCAATCAATACTAACGGCGTATCTAGCCATTCCTGGTTTTGTTTTCAAAAAAACCCTTATTTCTTCTACAGTTTTTTCTACTTTTCTACAAGCTTACTAGTAAAACTTCGCAGCTTTTTGCCAATCTCGTACTGCTCCTCCCGAGTATATTTAAGGTTTTTGAGGACAGTACCAAATACAAAGTTTTCCATGGTGAGAAACTTCTTGGTTGGGATCGCTTCTTCATGCCATACTAAAAAGTACTCGTTTTGCTACCGACACTGTTCCTAAAAAGTGCCATGATTTAAAGGTTAGCAGGTAATAGCAGTTCATATTACACATTTTGGACGCACAATGACTCATACTTCCAGCTAAAAAAAGAGTTAGACCTAATCCGTGCGAATGTTGTAACTTCTACTCCACGAACGACAGGTGCACGCTAGTGCGGGCTAGTTGTTAATACACTTAATTACCACTACGTTTTATGAACAACACATTTACAGACCGGTCACAAACACTGATTTTTTATGTAATACATACCTTTAAGTTTATAAAAAGCCACACTTTTAATAAAACAAGTAAAAATTGTAAATTTCCAAGGAGCTCGAAATCAATGCGCACAACAAAGAAAAAATATTGTAAAGCACTTGCTAAAACATATTTTGTGTTTGACAGCTCATAGCTGATGATCAGCTGATCGTAGAGCTTATAATAAACCGCAAAAATCTAATCAAAGCATCTTTTATCGATTTGTGAAAAAAATTAACGCTTTTTCAAATTTGAAAATTTGAATTAAATTCCGCTAGCGAGGCCCAATCGCCCACTGTGCGCCGGTATATATGGGTTCCCATTCTGGTTTATAAGACTCAATAGTCTCGTTGAAGAGCAGAAAAAATTCATTGGAGCTGGTTTTTAGTTTCTGGTGCTTTGACAGAGTGTTTATAAAAGAATGTTTGGGAGTCAACCATTGTGGATGGTCAGGTTCGACGAGCAATTCGGGTTTGGATATTAAATTGAGGTCGTTGATCAGGGCTATGCATAGCATGAGGGTAGACTGTTTGTTCGATTTGATCCTAGTTGTAGACGTCTCGAGGATGTTGAAAAAGGTTTTGCTCCTATTATGGAGAATCCTAGGTAGAAGCATCATGGTATTATATTTAGTTCTTTGCTGGATGCTCGGTAGGACTGCTTCGGCTAAAACGGCTCTGATCGGAGAGGTGGGGAACGCGCGTATGCTTCTTCTTACTGCTGTGTGGTAAGGCGCTTGGATGCATGCGAGGTGGGATTTTGCGCAGTGTCCATATATCGCGAGTCCAAAATCAATTTTTGATAACATCAGTGCTTTTACAATATTTACAAGATTTGACATATGACAGTGCTTAGATGATAAATACTTAATAATGTTAAGTCTAGATATTAAATTTATTCTAACATATTTACAATGTTCCTTGTAAGTTAGTTTTTTATTTGGGTATTAGAAAGGGATAGGATAGGAAAGGTGCATTTATGTTTTCTACGGATGTGGAAGGTTGAGCTTTTGTTAGCTAAGATTTTACATCCAGAAGTTTTTGACCAGTTGAATATGTCATCTAGAAATCTCGTGAAAGTTTCTTTCATTAGTGTAAGGTCTTTGAGAGCGGAAAATATTAGAACGTCATCAGCGTACATTAAATGCTCAACCGTATCGTATTGGGATAATAGGGAGCTGAGTTTATTAAAAGCAATTATAAATAAGGTGAATGAAAGAGGTGAGCCTTGTGGCACGCCGTTGTGCAAGGGGTATATGTTAGAGTTTTGATTATTTACGCTGACAAAAATTTTACGATTCAGGAGAAAGGCTCTAACAAAACTGTAGATTTTGTCTCCAACGCAACATCGTTCGAATTCTCGTAAAACTATATGTGCACCAATTCTGTCGAAAGCCTTTTCAAAATCTAGACTAAGGACGGACAGGTGGTTTCTTGTGGAGAGCGTTGTCGAAGCACAGTGTTCAAAATACAGAAGTGGGTCGATGACACCGAGACTTTTTTGAAATGCGAACTAGTTAGAGCTTATCAACCCTTTTTTCTTGGCGTACCACATAATTCTCACGGATATAATTTTTTCAAGCACCTTAGATATATAGGGTATTAGGGATATAGATCTAAAGTTGGGGACGGAAGGGCTGTTTTTGTTAGATTTGGGAATAGGTATAACAGCAGCTTTTTTCCAATCTTGTTGAAGGGTGCCTTTGTCAAAAATTCTGTTATACAAGGATAGGAGTCGGAGTTTAAGGGTATAAGGAAGGTTTTTGAGGAGGGAGAAGGGTATTTTATCCGGGCCTGGAAAGCTACCCGACATAGTAGAAATAGTCGAGTCGAATTCGTGAAGTGAGATTGCTGATTCGATTAGGGAAGCAGTAGGGCAAGGTGACGGGTTGTGGTAGGTTTAAGGAATAATTATATTACTGAGAGAGTTGAAATCTATGTGGAAATTAGAATTATGAGAAGCATTAGACCATGAACTTGCAAAGTGTTCAGCAATCTCTTTGGGGTCATAGATAGGGCCTTGTGTAGAGTCGATAAAATCGATTTTATGGTGTTGAGATGCGCCCGACAGAGCTTTTATATCCGACCGAACCTTTTTAGGACTAGAGGTAGGCTTTATGTTAGCTGTAAATTTTACAAACGATTGTCTTTTTGCATTTTTTAATTCCTTTCGAAAAGTGGCATTGGCTTTTTTGTATTGCATTAAGTTGTTGATTGTTCGGTTCTGTTTGTAGGTACCCCATAACGTTTGTTTTCTATTTCTTAACACATATAACATTTTAGACCAATATGGAAGCTTTGTGGAAAACTGTTTAGTATTAGTTTGGGGAATGGCTAAGTGTGCAGCTGAGAGTATAAAAGATTTTATAGTGGATGCTTCCGCGTTTATGTTGCTGGATATAGCTTTTTCTAGAATAAAAGAGGTTTTAAGTGCACAACACTTAGCCCAATCAGCTTTCTCAGTTAAGAATTTTGAGGAAATAGAAATTTGTTTATGTATAACAGATTTTTTTATAAAAATGGCTATTCCTTGTTTAGCTGTTTTATTGCGGGGGAGATTATAAAAGTAACCTACGTAGTTGTTGGGAGTGTAAGCTGATTTATTAGCGGGGAGGTGTGTTTCTTGTAGTGCGATAATGTGTGGTGAAAATTGATTGATAAGGAGATTAAGGTCAGCGTAGTTGTTAATAGACCTTTCAAATTCCATTGAAGAATACGCAGTCTATTTAGAACTGAGAGTATCTATTTGTGCAGAGGGAGCGGAGGGTGAGTGGGAGGTTGAGTTGTTAAGGTGAGTAATAAAGTTGGAAATGAGTGGGATCGTTGAAGTGTAGCCGAGAGTCGTCGTGGAAGGTCATCGACTGCCGTTGAGGTTGGTAATGAGTTTAATGAGTAAATGTTGTTTGTTGAGATTGGTGAATTTGTTTCTTTTGGCTTTGGTTCTATGTTATTATTTGAGTTGAGAGAGGGAGTAACTGTGTGAATTTCAAGTTGGGTTGTTGTTTTCTTGTTATTGTCATTGTCTTTGTTGGTTGAGTTGTTTAATATGTTAGATAATGAGGGAGATGAAGAAGTAAAAGTTGGCGGAGTTTGCAATTTATGTAACGGGTGATTTTTTTGAGGTTAGGATTTTCATGCATTAGTATTTGACAGATCACGTGGGATTTCAGACATGGTGTCAAAGAGAAAGATGCTCAGTATGCTTTGACATTTCATCATGAATAGACTTACTAACGAGCAACGCTTGCAAATCATTGAATTTTATTACCAAAATCAGTGTTCGGTTCGAAATGTGTTTCGCGCTTTTTTATCGACAAATTTTGTTCAGCGATGAGGCTCATTTCTGGTTGAATGGCTACGTAAATAAGCAAAATTGCCGCATTTGGGGTGAAGAGCAACCAGAAGCCGTTCAAGAACTGCCCATGCATCCCGAAAAATGCACTGTTTGGTGTGGTTTGTACGCTGGTGGAATCATTGGACCGTATTTTTTCAAAGATGCTGTTGGACGCAACGTTACGGTGAATGGCGATCGCTATCGTTCGATGCTAACAAACTTTTTGTTGCCAAAATGGAAGAACTGAACTTGGTTGACATGTGGTTTCAACAAGATGGCGCTACATGCCACACAGCTCGCGATTCTATGGCCATTTTGAGGGAAAACTTCGGACAACAATTCATCTCAAGAAATGGACCCGTAAGTTGGCCACCAAGATCATGCGATTTAACGCCTTTAGACTATTTTTTGTGGGGCTACGTCAAGTCTAAAGTCTACAGAAATAAGCCAGCAACTATTCCAGCTTTGGAAGACAACATTTCCGAAGAAATTCGGGCTATTCCGGCCGAAATGCTCGAAAAAGTTGCCCAAAATTGGACTTTCCGAATGGACCACCTAAGACGCAGCCGCGGTCAACATTTAAATGAAATTATCTTCAAAAAGTAAATGTCATGAACCAATCTAACGTTTCAAATAAAGAACCGATGAGATTTTGCAAATTTTATGCGTTTTTTTTTTTTAAAAAGTTATCAAGCTCTTAAAAAATCACCCTTTATGTTTACTGCTTCGCGATATGAGCATTTGTTGTCTGTTTGGATAGTGATTATTTTTTTTATTTCTTCAAATTTCGGGCATTCTTTACTGGAAGATGAGTGATTGCCTGAGCAATTTACGCAAAAGGAACGGGTGCATGGCGGAGGGTGGGGTGGCAAAGCACATGTGTCACATACAGCGGGCTTATTGCAACGTTTTTTGGTGTGACCAAGAACTTGGCAGTTTTTGCACCTCATGGGATTAGCATAGTAAGGTCTTACTTTTGTTTTGTACCACGAGATGTCGATTTGTTCCGGTAAGTAGTACAAGTCGAATGTAAGAAGAACTACTCCGCTCGGAGCAGATTGACCATTTACATACTTGGGGAATTTGTAGATGGACGAAATACCCTGTTCCTTCAGATTTTCAACTATTTCTACGTCAGAAACGTCATTTAAGCAAGGAGCGTAAATGGTTCCTTTGCTAGAGCTCAGATTTTTGTGTAAGTCAATTTTAACGTTGCAAATTCCTAATAGATGTTTTTTAGACGTGAACTTTTTGGCGATAATGTTGTTTTTCACAAGAAGAAGTAGGTTTCCGTCCCGTAGCTCGCTGATTTTTATTATTTCAGAGCTTATGGATTGCGAAACAGGAGTATTTGTTTAGAGGTTTATTCGTGTCTATCGCACTTACCACCAAATATTTGGGAATTAGCTCGTAGGCGCGCTGTATAAAGTAGACACCGAAAACACTGAGAGAACAACCGTATGCGTCGAGTGGCAGTCGATGACTGTCGGCGATAATTGTTTATCACGAACAAGAGGTTTTGATTGGTACAAAATATTCAAAGAGGAACGAGAATACATTGACATGGTACTATAGAACCTGGGTGACCATCGACATCAACTCATGATCAACACTTCAGTAATATAAAGGAACTAGTGACATCGTTGAAATATCGGAAGGTGAAAACAATTTTGAAAGATCATTTGCGTCTTAGAAAAGTTATCGCACAATTGGTTTCAAAATCACTCAGTTCTTTCGAAAAAACTTGGCACTTTAACGTCTATAAAACAATGCATTCCGACTACCAGGATGTCATAAAACTGACGAAGTGTTTTGGATTTATGCTTACGACCAGGAAACAGATGATCAATCGGCCAAATATCGTGGCAAAAGTGGTCCGAAGGCGAAAAAAACACGTTAGAGCCGGTCAAAAATCAAGGTTATGTTGACAGGTGTCTTCGATAACTGTAGTGTGGTGCATTCCAAATTGCTTTCCATCGGCCAAACTGTCAACAAGGAATACTATTTAAGTATTGTGCGCCGTTTGGGCGAAATTCTGTATGCAAAAGTTGAAAGGTGGAATACCGTTAAAGCTCTCTTAATCCTAAGGGAGATGTCCGCCCAATCACTTTCCACAAGACGAATCTCTAGCGATGTTAGTTGTTGATATGCAACAATATAAAGTTATAGGGGTATTCTCTTGCTCTTGCAAGATTGCAGATTGCAAAAATACTACACCAAAATATACAAGGGCACGAGAGCACCCATTGCAGAATCTAGTGATATATGAGCGACTGATCAGTCAATTTATTGTAAATGACTATTGTGCATGGCTATTGTGAATTGGCGCACCTTCTGCATACATTTTTAACAAAAAAAACTATAACAAATCTTTGTAATTTAAATAAAAATTATAAAATCTATTTAAAACTTACCTTCCTCAACAATTTAACGTCAAAATATGACTTTATGTAAAATGGCAACTACAACAGGGTTGCAAAAAATTGGTCACGCAAAAATAAAGTGACATTGCACGCAAATATACATGGGTTTTGGTCTGACATATTTTACAGCCCTTGCAAATATTTTTCTGCGTGTGTTTGTTGTTGTGCCGTTGTAAATCTGCAATTCTTGCACCGTGCACCGGGTTTTGCAAGAGCAAGAGAATACTCCTTATGTTTGTCGGGCAGATATCTCTGGGATGAGAGAGCATTATCTAAACATAAAATAATATTCCTGTTGCGAGATTTCATTTTTGTGTCAAGTAGTCGTAACCACTCTCTCATAGTTTCTGTTGTCAACCACGCCTTTTTGTTCGATTTCCAATCGACTGGTAAAGAGGGATATTTTTGCTTCTTGCTGCAGTAAACCAGTTATAAAGATCTGGGAGCCCTTAGATGTGAGGAAAATTCTTTTTTGGTTAATATTAAACCCACACTTCCATTTAGCTTTGATATCTTCTTTATTTTTGATAATTGCTCCATATTGCGTTTTTCCGATGTTAAACCTTAAGAAAATTGTAAGAATGAATTGATGGCCGACCACTACAAATTTGTAATGCACAAGTATTTCGTGCATTTAGCTGAATTTACCAAATTTGAGTAGGCAACATTGCTCAAAAATCGCCGATTTTTACTATTTTTTGACAGATGTCGCTTGAAGTCTGCCGCCTCATTTGCGTTTACAGCATCAAACGTAAGCAGATTTATATTGCTAATTAAATTATGTGCAAGTATATTATTATAACAAAAACAAGTTTTAATATTTTTAGATGGGAAGAAATAAACAACGCGCAGTTTGCTATTAATTTTTCCAATATTCTTAACTTTTTCGCACACTTTTTTCGCATTACAATTAATTATTGCTTTTAATTTCACTCTATTATCTTTGAACGTAGTTAATAATAAACTTAGTTTTTCTTTCAATTTATATTAATTTTCCAAAAATACCAAAATTTCTATTAATAATTTCTCTTATTCATTTTTATTTCACTTTTTTTTTTATATAAATAAACAAATTTCACAATCAGCTGTCTAAATGCACAAGTCTGCCGTCTGTCACCATAAAATTTTAATGCTAAGGAACGCTAATGCTCCTTAATGCGTATTATTAATCGTCTGTCAGGGCTATTACTTATCTTACGCGTGTTGCTAGCCACGACAGTGAGAAGCAAAATGTTTGATGAAGTATGGGAATATGATTTTTTCTGTGCTTGTTTTTAAATTTGTACATCGTTATGAAACACTGTATAACAATTTCGGAGAGGAAAGAGAGCAACTCACCCTCACGAACTCTAAATTACGGTTGTATGTGTTTACCGACCAATGATTTCAAAACTGGATAAAGCAAGACAAATGGTGAAGTTGAAGAGAAAGTTGTCCGCTCATGGGAGATATTTCGTAATAAAAAAAGTGTCCGTGTCCGTCCAAGAGAACATTCGTTTAAGGGAGCATGATTCCTTACTGAAAAAATTTTGGGACCAAGAAATTTGTCCGCTGAAGAGAGCTGTCGGGTAATAAGAGCTATCCGCAAGGAGATCTTTCTCTGTATTTCATTGCTCTCAATTTAGGCCATTTGTGAAAGATACAGATTTTAAAACTATTACTGTCCTGGAAATTGAAGCTTGAAAAATTTTATGTTGTTAGTCCAAAATTTCTTATAGTAAATCACACAATTATGAAGATATTTTGCTAAATATTCTGACAAACTTATAAACTGTTCCAACAGGATCTAAATTTAGATTGCAAAGTTGATGGGATCGCCATATACTGACAATTTACTATGCTAGTCCTAAAGATGACATTGTTAACTTAATAATTATAAAAGAAATGTTCATAAAAAGGGTTTTTTTTTTGAAATTAAATATATTTTTTCTATCTTTTTTTATTTTAACATATATTTATTTTTTAAATCAAATTTGTTGTTATAAATAAACATGTTACTTTGTTTCTTATTTACTGACATTTGTAATGCAAAATGGAAATCAGGATTTAAAAAGGCAACATTAACCAAGCTTTATTTAAAGTTTTTAACAACAAATATTTTTCTAGACATAAACACATATCAGTTGAAGTTAAAATTTTTCTCAATCATGTGATCATTTCATTTGCCATTGGAACTCTTAACACAGGCAAGCCATGTGCACACGCTCTCAGCACACATATTTGCTTTGCTCCTCAATTGTTGGCTACACTTAGTGTTGGACAATTTTGACTCCAGAAGCTGCTATTCCTCTTATGATAAAGGCGAGTGTGTGTTTTTACGCCTTAGGGTATGCTATTATTCGGTCTATGTGTATGCAAGCGATATGCGAAGGATTTGGTTTTTGCAATGTGACTGAAGCTGAGGACATATCTGGAAAATAGAGCGTCAATCAAGTTATTTCCTACCACAACTGCCAAAACTAAAACAAAAATCAGTCAGCATGGAGCAACGAGGAAACTGAAAAAATCAGTCTTTAAACAAACGAAATATTGCATCTGCACATAAGCTTAATTTGGTTGTGCCTTATCTATTTGGTTTGTTTGTTTCCAAAAATACGACAACCAAGCTTTTTTTTCCGCCTCATTGCCACTAGTAGCATTCAAATCGTGCAATGAAAAATATTTACGCATTTTTGCTGTATATTCGTATGCACATGTAATTCTGCATTGTACAGGGAGATTTTTTAAGAGCTTGATAACTTTTAAAAAAAAAAAACGCATAAAATTTGCAAAATCTCATCGGTTCTTTATTTGAAACGTTATATTGGTTCATGACATTTACTTTTTGAAGATAATTTCATTTAAATGTTGACCGCGGCTGCGTCTTAGGTGGTCCATTCGGAAAGTCCAATTTTGGGCAACTTTTTCGAGCATTTCGGCCGGAATAGCCCGAATTTCTTCGGAAATGTTGTCTTCCAAAGCTGGAATAGTTGCTGGCTTATTTCTGTAGACTTTAGACTTGACGTAGCCCCACAAAAAATAGTCTAAAGGCGTCAAATCGCATGATCTTGGTGGCCAACTTACGGGTCCATTTCTTTGAGATGAATTGTTTGTCCGAAGTTTTTCCCTCAAAATGGCCATAGAATCGCGAGCTGTGTGGCATGTAGCGCCATCTTGTTGAAACCACATGTCAACCAAGTTCAGTTCTTCCATTTTTTTGGCAACAAAAAGTTTGTAGCATCGAACGATAGCGATCGCCATTCACCGTAACGTTTGCGTCCAACAGCATCTTTGAAAAATACGGTCCAATGATTCCACCAGCGTACAAACCACACCAAACAGTGCATTTTTCGGGATGCATGGGCAGTTCTTGAACGGCTTCTGGTTGCTCTTCACCCCAAATGCGGCAATTTTGCTTATTTACGTAGCCATTCAACCAGAAATGAGCCTCATCGCTGAACAAAATTTGTCGATAAAAAAGCGGATTTTCACATTTCGAACCGAACACTGATTTTGGTAATAAAATTCAATGATTTGCAAGCGTTGCTCGTTAGTAAGTCTATTCATGATGAAATGTCAAAGCATACTGAGCATCTTTCTCTTTGACACCATGTCTGAAATCCCACGTGATCTGTCAAATACTAATGCATGAAAATCCTAACCTCAAAAAAATCACCCGTTATAAACAAACAAAATTTTCTTGTAAAATTTCAATCCAATTAATATGATCGGGGTGCAAATAACAGAACAGACTCGTAAGTGTAAAAAAAGTTTTAAGTTATAGCCTGAAGCCTTGACTCTGTTGCCGTTGTAGTTGAAAAAAACATTCCTAAAGTAATTTCTAGGCAAGTTGTCGAGTTGACAGTCATTGGCTGGATAAAATTTCGGGTCCGTTCCGTTTACTTAGAACTGGCTGTCGTGGGAACGGGAACTGGGAACTGTTTTGACTCTGTCAAATGAACCTTTTTATTAGATTGGGTCCGAATAAGGGAATTAAATTCTACAAGGAACTAAAAAAGAGCATTATAAAGACATCCATACCAAAATTCATCATAATTAGCAATTAACTCTTAAATATTCTTAACAATATATTTTAAGTAACTATTGTTTGTTTCCAAATCATACTAATTACCATATAAATTGTATGGATACTCTCCGACTCATGCTATTTACTGTTCAACATATAACGGTAAATTCTTTCTCATAAAATGTCAAGGTCAATTAAGTTCAGTGCCTACGTAATAGGGTGGGTCGATTCCGGAATTTTTTTGATTCGGGATTTCTAATAGTGCGGAAAAGTTGCCTTAGTACTTCCTGATTCCAATGCAACTTTTTGTTTTGAGATCGGATAGCATCTTCAACCCCAACTCCGGCCTTGAAATTTCGGAAATTCGCCTCAAATCGTGAAAATGTCTACCTAGCGCCTGAAATACGCATCTCATGGCAAAATGTATAAAACAAAAGTTATTTATCACGTCATTTGCTACCGAAATGGTATGTGTGATCATGGCCGTAGGACGAACCGTTCCCGAGATACGAGCGAAAATGCGGCGCGCCACAGCGCAAGGTGAAAATCGACTTGCGGCCACACTTCTTGACATTGATTTCGCCGAATGCTATTACTCACATTCATTCACCTACGCTAAAGGACACGTTCGGATAGGTCTCCACACGAATATTTTTTTATCGCGTTCCTTCACTCTTGTTGGTGATTTCGCCGAGTTCTATCACTTACATTCATTTCCCTGCGCCATACGACACGTTCGGACTGGTCTCCACATAAATATTTTTTCATCGAGTTCCTTCACTTATATTCTCTCAACAGAACACAGAACTCTATATAAATTAAAATTTAAATTTAGACAGAAATGTCCTGTGTTTGTCATATATCCGTACAATCTCTCTGAGTCCCAGTTACCTACTTACCAGAATGTTCTTTTGTGTTATCAGTTTGAAAGATTTCGTATAGGGCGACTCCGAGGCGACAACTATGAACCTAGGAGTAAAAAGGTTACAGAAATAGTTGCAAAAAAGGTTGAAAATACTTTCAAAAAGTCATCTATTCCGACAGTTTCACACATCAGAGTTGTACAAATGCTCACCACATACCATAAGAAATTTCTGACTCTTAAACAAATGTTTTTAAGGAACCCAATAGGTTTGAGCTCTAAAAGAGACGACTTTGTCTCTTCTGCCGGAAAATTATTTGACATCGCTGCTTATAAATGCATTTATTTTTCTTCTTGCACTTGTCCAAAGGAAAGGAAAGTTCCTATCAATGAACAACCATTTCTCTTGGACCAGAGAACCAGAAGAATTGGTCGCATTGGAAGTGTTGATCTACCTAAAACAAAAAAGATTACAAAAAAAAATGAACGTAAAGAAAAGCTTTCAAAACGTCATTCAACATCACCACTTACCAGAAAAGTATCAGCTAGAACACGTAACCATTCAGATCAGCCAGACTCTCAGACAGACGACAACAATGTAGGTGCGTCGCACATGGATTCTTCCAAAAACGATCCTGATGAATTTTCTCTTCCATCCTCTAAAACCAAACAAAACACACTGGTATTAGAACACACTGCTTTAGCTGCCCAAAGATTTGGAGTAAGTAATAGAGCAGCGGCCTTGATTGTTTTATCTGCTTTTTTGGACGTCAAAAAAGCAGATTTGATAATAGAGGATCAGGCTAGCTTTGTCACTGACAAATGCAAGATTAGTCGGGCAAAAAAAGTGTTGGAGTTAAGCTCCAAAACACCGAAAGTATTGACTCTGTATATGGGCTGTATTTTGACGGTCGCAAAGACAATACACTTACACAAGTCAGCGAAGGTGAAAAGTACTACCGCGACACTGTCAAAGAGGAACATATTTCTCTTATAGCGGAACCTGGTTGTCATTACTTTGTCATTTACTCTCCTTCCGGGTCAGCTGAGGATGAGACGCAAGCTATATGGCAACATTTACAAGACAATTCAGTTGATGTGGAACATCTAGAAATTGTCGGTGCTGATGGCTCCAACACAAACACAGGTTGGAAAGGTGGAATCTTTCGGAAACCAGAAGAAAGAGTAGGTAGGCCACTAAAGTGGGCTGTTTGTCTTCAACATTTCAAGGAACTTCCATTTCGTGCTCTTTTCGAACACATAGATGGTGTCTCAAAAAGTCCAAATACATTCTCTGGCGACATAGGTAAACTGCTTCCTGATTGTGAGAAGTTGCCTGTTGTCAAATTTGAAAGTTTTCCATCCTGCCAATTACCTTCTGAGGTTATTAATCCGACCCAACTTAGCACAGACCAAGCTTATCTCTATAAAATATCAGAAGCTGTTATTTCCGGTCAATGTTCCTCAGATTTAGCGTCGATGCATCCAGGTAACATGTGCAAATCTCGCTGGCTCACCTGTGCAAATAGAATTCTGAGATTATACATTTCTACTGACAAACCAACAAAGGAAATAAAGATTTTGGTCAAGTACATACTTACAGTTTACTCACCTTTGTGGTTCTCAATAAGATTCAACAGTTCAATCAAAGAGGGCTCGCGCCATTTCTATGCTGCAATTCAAAGATCGAGATTCATCCATTCAACAGAATGCTTTCTTTGCTCTTCCAGAAAACATTCTCCTTAGTATAATGACTGACGAACGGATAGAAGTCAGAAATTTGGCCCTTGCAGCCAGAGAAGCAGAGTCTGACACTGTAAATGGAAGGCTTAGATGTAATAAAGTGCCAAAGCGGAATTTCAAAGCTAATAATTATTACGATATGATTAACTGGAAGACTATTACCTTGACTGTTCCACCAGTTCTTTGTTCAGTTTCTAACGAAGAACTCATAAAAGGGCTGTCGGGAGACACTGCAGAGGTATGGAAATTTAGTGAATTCCCCTCTCAACCGTGGCAGTCGAGAGAACCGTCAAACTGGTGACAGAGGCATCTTCTAAAGTTATTGGCCCCCAATCTCGTGATCGTTTTATACGCTCTACACTGAAATCTAGGCAACAAGTGCCAAAGTTTAGTACAAAATCTGATTTTATCAAAAAATTTGACACAGATTCAGACTAAAACAAGCCTGACATATGGTTGGTTGGTTGGGTTGGGCTTGGGAGGAACCCGAAGAGCAGCCACCTCCACGCAGTGGGTTCTGGGTGACCAATACAGGTTAGCTTAGAGCTGCAACAATTTTCACCTTACACTGTGGCGCGCCGCCTTTTCGCTCGTATCTCGGGAACGGTTCGTCCTACGTCCATTTCGGTAGCAAATGACGTGACAAATAACTTTTGTTTTATACATTTTGCCATGAGATGCGTATTTCAGGCGCTAGGTAGACAATTTCACGATTTGAGGCGAATTTCCGAAATTTCAAGGCCGGAGTTGGGGTTGAAGATGCAATCCGATCTCAAAACAAAAAGTTGCATTGGAATCAGGAAGTACTAAGGCAACTTTTCCGCACTATTAGAAATCCCGAATCAAAAAAAGGCCGGAATCGACCCACCCTACTACGTAACCACTTGCTGCGCGTTGATATTTCATTGGGAGTCATATTTATAGTAAAAGAATGTAAAAATACCGTACTACATGTACGAGGACATATGTTCACAACGAGAATTTTCTGCTACAAGAAGAATACAAGACGAAACGCTTCATTGTTAACAGAATCGTTAGCATAAACTGCAAGCCTTCCTGGCATACACACATATAGCTCAAATGTGAGCAGTCTTTCGTTTTCTTGTCTCTCATTTTACAGATAATTTTTGCTGTACTCTGCTGCATTGTCCGTATATGCAATGTTTTCACTCGGCACAAATGTCCTTCAATGCACAAAAGCTATATACCTAAGTTCACATGTATGAGTTGACACGAGCCAGTCTGCTTTTTGCTCTAGGTGGGGAATCACTTGAGTTTGCTAGTTGAACGGACTTCCCAATATACCAGCTTATCCTGCATAAAAAACTGAAATTACTTTTATCTTCACCACTACCGGTGATTACGTTTATGTTGAACCTGTGGTCACTAAATTCTGTATATACCGTTTTTTTAATAGGAACGATATGATTTCTAATATACCATGATCTATAATTTTTTTATTGTGATCAGTAATGTCTATAATTTTATCCTGTTAATATACAAGTAAGTATATGCAAGAATAACGTTTCCAAATTATTCAATTTTTTTGTAAAAATAACAACTTTTACTCATTTTGTGGTCGTAATAATGGCCACATGTAATTTTTCTTCCATAATGTTGAAGTACCAATAACACAAAGAACCGATTGAAGTAATGAAAATTATGTTGCTGTTGAGGAAAGTTTGCTGAAGACAGCAATTTTTAGATTTCAGGGTGTATTCAGAACTTAATTATATTGATTGGATTTCAATTAAATGGAAAATATTTGAATAACTTTAAAAATATATATAAATTAAAAATGAGTGTGTTTTTTAGAAATCATATCGCTCTTATTGTTAAACCGTAAATTACACTTTTCCCAAAGCCTTTACTGTTTTTATTGCATGACTTTCTACGTGTAGCTTTATAGTTTTGGACACATTTATTACTGCTGTCTCTTTTAATATTTATTGATTGAGTTACAAATCTATGAGAATCTATGAGATATAAGTGCATTAATTTAAAACTATTTGACATTGTTCAGGTATATAGTTTTGTAGCTATTATGGGATTATAAATATATATGTTATAATAATATGATATTAATTTCGATAAGGTAAAATATAGTTGTACGTCTTTGATATTAGTCCCAGTAGATCAAATATCATATTTTTCAATAGACGCCTTAAGTTATCTGCATCTTGCAATGTATAATATTTTTTTTTACTAGAGCTTATATGCAAATAAATTATAATTAATTCCCTAAGAAATTCAGAGGTGAAAGTTTAAGCGCGAATATAAAATTTAATAAGTTCCTAGCTAGAAAAATTATTGCAGGAAACCCAGATTACATCAGGACTTAACTCATTTACTCATAGCCTTTAAAAAATTGACTGCTTTGGCTTGAAACATATTTCTAAATGGAGAAAAAGAGGTTATCATATTAGCTTGCATCAATTCATTTCATTTGAATTATATATGCATACGTAGAAACATGGACTAATTTAATAAACTTGTTTTTTCTTATATATGCTCTATTTTCATTAATTGATCAACATCCACTTTAAACTGGTGTGCTTGTGACAACTAACCTATGTATGTCATCTCAACAATCCTGTTGTCATCTTTTAATGATGCACTTTTGATTGCTTTGTCATCGACATGGTATTGTCATGACTTCACTGGCTTCAATTATCTACTTTAGAAATGAAAAAACATGAAGAGTTGCTCGAGGATATTAGAGATGACGCATCTACGAATTTATTACTTGATAAAGGTGAGTATGATGAATAAGCGACAAAATTGTATTTCAATTTAAACCATAAAGCATTATTGTCCTTCAGCTCTAGGTAATATGGTATGAGTTTTACATATATGTTAAAAAGAACATTTTATGAAAATGGAGAATGAAAATTTGGAACAGTAATCAAAGCTAGCTTAGTTCATATTGTTAGCTTAGATATTTTGGCTCTAAGTGGTTATATTACTGATGAAAGTTAGCATATTAAGATAATTTTAACATAATATTGCAGAACTGATATTTTGTCGCTAGACACTTTGAAAACTAAACTTATTCTGTATCAAGGCTCACATGATTCCATAAAATATTTCCCAGCAAAATAAAATCAGTACCTAAATTTTTCCATTTTGTCTGCAAAAAAAAAATGTGCCGGGTTGGCGTTCAATATTGAGTTACGCCAACTTTTGATATCCTGTTCTGATGTGAACCAGTGATGGCTTTCTGCATCGACCATAAAAGTGGCAAGCTGAAAGGTTGAGGTCTAGGCTATAAGGAGGGTGAGACGAAATTTCTCAAGCGCTGCTTTTTAAATCGCTTTTAACCGGAGTAGTACGAGTAACATGGGCCGTTTGTTGTTATGGTGGAAAATTACTGCATCGTGCAAACGGCCGCTTCATATTATTGAGTCGTTAATGGTTTTACCAGTTTTATAAGCTCATAGTACAGCACGATCTCTTCTGGCAACAAATATGACAATTTTTAAAGCAAATCAACATTTTCAGTTTAATAAACCTGAAAAATTGATAATACCGTATACCCACCTGATACCATAGCATAAAAAGCATTACTTTGGCGTGGTCGGTGGTTTTTCCATTCAGTTGTACGACAAATCGGCAATCGTTGAAAATATATATTATCGAAATTCTACCAAAATGGCAATTTAGACATACCGAAAATAGAGAGAGAACAGCAACAATACAAAATTTCAAAGAAAAAAAGATAAAATAGTGTTTATTAACTTTTACACGCCCTCTGAAAAGTAGCCTATTAAAAGAATGACACACACATATGCAAACATACATACGTCAAATACCTACAAAACCAATAAATCATTTGTATACAAGATTAAGGCTAATCACCTGAAATATGCTCTTTTTGATAAATAAATATTTTTACGACCTAACACACCCACAAGTAAACTTCGGTACATACAATATTATACAACTGACTATGCACTCACTGTATAAGCAGTTGTTGACTCGACGTCATGTCAGTAATAACAACAACAACAGAGTCTGCTACAGCATAACATTTGACGTGTAGCTAATTTTGGTATTATAAATAATTTTTTTGTTGACAGTGACAACAACAACCACTATTAAGCTTGCAAAGGCTCATGACCTAAAAATCTATCACCTGGAAAAGTTGTAGTCTCATCATAGACAATTCGATATAATGTGATATTGCCAAATGCAACTGAAACTCACGGTCAGCGTGTTTTAACGGTGAAAAATTTTTCAGATATCAGTACTTATCAGCCATTTAACATAATTAAGTAACACTCGTATGTGTATGAATATATAAAAAAATATTGTTGAATCATTGGGGTTTCAAATGATAGATCGCGCTGATAATTTATATACATACTTGTACATATATAAATACTTACAACCAAATATCAGATATTCAGCGTATAAGCATTCATGTGAACGTTATACAAAATATAGGTACGTAGGTATCCGTGTGTCTGCAACAGTTAATCGCATATAAGTAAACTCAATCTTATCACACATCTTTACGCTTTTGTAAATCGCTTTTCACTCCCGTACTCAACTCTTCCCCTTCCAGGATCACTTTTACAGAATCTTGTAGTGTTTGACATTTCGATTACATGTTGTGTGCATACAAGGTCAGTCGCAAAACAACAACAAAACATTAATGTTTTTCAAAATTTATATTTTTTTATTCAAAGTAGTTTCGTTGTGCTTCGATGCAGCGTTTAGCCCGGTCAATTAGCATTTCAAATGAGTGTTTAAGGTCATTTTTCGGAGTGCTCTTGAGAATATCGGTCGTCGCCTTTTGGATAGCTCAAATGTTCTGAAACCAGTGTCCTTTCATGGGCAAATGAAGTTTTCCAAATAGGTAAAAATCACAGGGTGCCAGATCAGGTGAGTAGGGTGAGTGATTAATGGTTAATATGAAGTTTTTTGTCAAAAAATCAGTAACAAGCGTCGACCGATGACACGGCGCGTTATCGTGCAACAGGCGCCAGGACCCTGCCTCATGGTATTGTGGTCGAGCACGACGAATGCGTGACAAAAGACGCTTCATAACACCAAGGAAAACACAGCATTAATCGTTTGGCCAGGTGGGATGAACCCTCAGTGTACAATACCCTCGGAATCGTAAAAACAACTCAGCATTGTCTTTATTTTTGACTTCTGAAGACGACTTTTTTTGACCCGACTTCTGATCGTCACAGAGGTCCTCACGACCTTCTTGGAATCACTTAAACCACTCATGCACATTACTACGGGAGAGGCACTGATCACCATAAACTTTCTTCATTATTTGAAATGTTCCCGTAAACCTTTTCCCAAGTTTAAAACAAAATTTAATATATGCTTCTTGTTCAAAATGCATTTTACGACCGATGACCAAAAGCTGCTGGGCACGATTCTGATTACTTTGGCGGAGAGGTAAAAAAACCGAATTTCCGGGAAAATGGGGTATGTACGGATAAGGGGGCTTCTCTAGAGGAGGAATATCCAAAAATTATGTGAAAATAGCTAATATTTTTAAAAATATTCACGTTTAAAAGTTCAAAAATTTGCACTAAGAACACATGTTATTTCACCATGTTTCACAGAATATTTTCACGTTTTTCACATACTATATTTAAATATACACTCTTAACATTGAAATAAGTTCACTTTTCACTTTTATTTTGTAATTTTTCAGCCAAATTTAGTAATTTAAAATCACTTACCAAATTTATGGCTGAAAAGCTTAGAGTGTTTATATAGGGTGATTTTTTAAGAGCTTGATAACTTTAAAAAAAAAAAAACGCATAAAATTTGCAAAATCTCATCGGTTCTTTATTTGAAACGTTAGATTGGTTCATGACATTTACTTTTTGAAGATAATTTCATTTAAATGTTGACCGCGGCTGCGTCTTAGGTGGTCCATTCGGAAAGTCCAATTTTGGGCAACTTTTTCGAGCATTTCGGCCGGAATAGCCCGAATTTCTTCGGAAATGTTGTCTTCCAAAGCTGGAATAGTTGCTGGCTTATTTCTGTAGACTTTAGACTTGACGTAGCCCCACAAAAAATAGTCTAAAGGCGTTAAATCGCATGATCTTGGTGGCCAACTTACGGG
Source organism: Bactrocera dorsalis (assembly GCF_023373825.1). Classification (NCBI taxonomy): domain Eukaryota; kingdom Metazoa; phylum Arthropoda; class Insecta; order Diptera; family Tephritidae; genus Bactrocera; species Bactrocera dorsalis. Next base: position 39,039,273 of record NC_064303.1, read on the forward strand.
TCCATTTCTTGAGATGAATTGTTGTCCGAAGTTTTCCCTCAAAATGGCCATAGAAACGCGAGCTGTGTGGCATGTAGCGCCATCTTGTTGAAACCACATGTCAACCAAGTTCAGTTCTTCCATTTTTGGCAACAAAAAGTTTGTTAGCATCGAACGATAGCGATCGCCATTCACCGTAACGTTGCGTCCAACAGCATCTTTGAAAAAATACGGTCCAATGATTCCACCAGCGTACAAACCACACCAAACAGTGCATTTTTCGGGATGCATGGGCAGTTCTTGAACGGCTTCTGGTTGCTCTTCACCCCAAATGCGGCAATTTTGCTTATTTACGTAGCCATTCAACCAGAAATGAGCCTCATCGCTGAACAAAATTTGTCGATAAACACATTTCGAACCGAACACTGATTTTGGTAATAAAATTCAATGATTTGCAAGCGTTGCTCGTTAGTAAGTCTATTCATGATGAAATGTCAAAGCATACTGAGCATCTTTCTCTTTGACACCATGTCTGAAATCCCACGTGATCTGTCAAATACTAATGCATGAAAATCCTAACCTCAAAAAAATCACCCTTTATTTACGAGGAAAAACAGCATTGCCACACCTTAAAAACCAAAAGTGAAGGATTTTTTTAGCGTTTCACAGCGTTTTCTTTGTTTGTACTTTCGAGTGATTCCTTTTTCTTTATTAACTATAAAAAAACTATAAAGAAGATTTTTCAAGCTAAAATTGAATATGTGAACACTTTTCTATATACATACATATATGAATATATGAATAATATGTGATTTATATTTAATAAACACAAATAAGTAAAATCTTTAAAAGTACTCGAAACTAGTGATACAAACAGTGATCGGGTTCGAAATATCGATACTCTCGATATTCGAGACTAAACAAGAATTAATAAAAATGAGAGATATATAAAAGAAAAATATTATTAATTGGAAAAATAAAAAGAAATTAAAGTGTCAATATTCTCAATATTCGAGTCTGAAAGAAAAATAATATCCCTGGTCGGTCCAAAACCCCGGTGTTCAAAATTCTTCTGTGTCCAAATTCTTCTTCTTTCTGCAATAATAATGAATTATAAATTTTCCTATTATGTATTTCTCATTTTTAACAATTTTCTTTCAGACTCGAATATTGAGAACATTGACTTGGTTTTCGGAAAAGCCGCTCTCCTGAACCTTTACCCCAAAAAATATAACCACTTCCTACCCAAAACTCATATTTTAAATATAATAATATATATATCGTCGCCTAAAATACAAACCAATGTATCATCAAAAATAAATGGAAATCGCTGACTGATATAATAATCAAAATTTATCCATTTTATAACGAAAACTCAAATTTTATTTCAATATGAGTGCATAATAACCAAAAAATATAACCACTTTATATCCAATATTATGAGTGCATAATAACCAAAAAATATAACCACTTTATATCGCGCCATGATAACCGACTATTTGATGCCTGAAATTGTAACTCCTGACTCGGTGACATTTGGTTTCAATAAAACGGCGCCACTTCCCACACACATCAAATCGATCAATGGATTTATTGAGAGAACGCTTCGGTGAACAAACAATTTTACGTTTTGGGCCGCTAGTTTGGCAATTCCTCTTCGTTTCAGACTTTGGAGCAAAATATTTTAGCTATCATTCGGCAGTTCCAGTTCAAATGCTCAAATGAGTCATCGAAAATTGGACTCAACGGATGTTTCTTCTGAGATGTAGCCGTGGCCAAAATTTTCTAAAGATAATCGTCAAAAAGTAAATGTCAAAAATGTGCTTTCGAGTTATAATAAACATTCCCCATTAAATTTGATGTTTCTTTTTTTTTTTTTTTTTAAAGTAGGTCACCTCGAAATGTATCACCCTTGCGTAGGAGAATATGGTCACGTTGACAAGAGTTTCTTGAGTCAGCAGTGCCCTGTATAGAGCGCGACAAAGTGACGAATTTTTCTCGAAGGAGGTTGATCATATCTCTAAACCTTGCTAAGTTGTAACCTTCCATTAGTTACTTGTCGTGGAGCATTCCTGTCTGCCGGTGCCGTTCTCTCCTCATCTTTATGGTGTGGGACCCAATCGCAATGCCTGGTTCTGTTCTCATCATTCTGTAAGCCGTTCGTCGTGGTTGCGATAGTTGTTTTGGATGTTCGAAACACAATCTATTGGTATGGATAGTTTGGTATGCAGTCCCACAATACCTGTTGCAATGCTGTTTTCGAGTCGTCTGTGTACCATTGGCTAGTGCTGCCCCTCAATAGTAGGTCGAGCGTGGAATCAGTCCACTCTGCCTTACTGGCGAGAGTAACATCTCTTTAAATAAGGGCCAGTGGTATGTGTTTTCCCCTAAGACCTTCATCTGCTGGTTATCTTTTCTTTGTCAAACCTCTAATCCTACCGTATTTAACCATCCATTTGCTAGACGTAAGCCCCTTTTGTCTCAGAGATTATTCTCAAATTTACTTCGTAATATTATAAAAGAGCTCTTCTACTACTAATCTCCATAGTAGGAGGATAGCCCTCCACCATGTGGGCAGCACCCCGTAGTACCAAGGCGAATCTTACTTTCCCCTACAGTGATCCTAGTGTGCAATACAGTCTGCATACGGGACCCGCCATATATCGCATATCGCAATTGTGGGTATGGGTACATGCTAAGTTTTGGGGTGCTCCATTTTATCGGCTGCTGATTTTTGAAACTTTTAACTTTTATTAAGATAATATTTTATTTGCTCTTCATCTTACAGATCTACCAAAATTCGGTGAGCCAATACAAAATGTCACGGTACCAGTGGGGCGAGAGGCGGTGCTGCAATGTGTTGTCGATAATCTGCAGACCTACAAAGTAAGTAGTGGAAAAAGAGATCTACAAGGTGTGTTCCAAAGTAAACAGGACTTAAAAATAAAACGAAACAAATAGCTTTTTCGGCAAAATCAATTTATTTTATTCGAAATAGTCTCCTTCTGCTTCAATACAGCTTTTTGCACGGTACAAAAGAATGTCAAACGGGTACTGCCGACGAGCTAAGGCCGGTATGGCCGCCAGTATGCCGGTGAAAGCCTTTTGAATAGCCTCTACGTCTGCATAACGCTTTCTTTTCATGGACAAATACATTTTTCCGAAAAGGAAGAAGTCGCACGGTGCCATATCAGGTGAATACGAGGGCTGGTTAAGGGTTAAAATGTGATTTTTGGTCAAATGACCTCTTTAATGATGTTCTTCGAATGTTGGACTCTGAGAAATTTTTGGTCGTCAGTCAATTCGTGCGGAACAAACCGTGCACACACCTTTCGTAAGCCAAAATGTTCGGTCAAAATGCGATAAATCGATGTTTTGAAGATGTTCAATTCCATTTCCATGAATTTCAATGATGATTTCAGCTGATTTTTGATGAATTCACGCACAGTTTCGATGGAATTTCCGGTGATCACGGATTTTGATTGGCCCACTTATTGATCGTCATTTATGTCCTCACGACCATTTTGAAAACGTTGAAACCACTTGTGCCCTCTGCTACGGGCTGGGCAATCATCGCTATAAACTTGTTTCATCAATTGAAACGTTTCGGTAAAAGGTTTACCAATTTTAAAACAAAATTTAATGTTGGCTCTTTGTGCGAAGCTCAATTTCGCACTGATAACATGAACATACTGACACTTAAAGCGCAATAACTTCACTTCCAATCAATAAAATATCATGAAATTCTCAATGGACAATCGATAAAGATAGCAGATTCTTAAATTATAAAATTTTACTTTTATTCTACATAATGGTCACTTATTCAAACGAGAAATCATAAACCAATCAATTTTTCGTGACTTAAATATCAAGATAACGTATTAAAAGTCAGTGTAAAGAAAAATTAACCCCGAAATTTCTAAGGATGTATCGACACCACAAAACCACATATTCGACAGATAATACACTCAAATGCACAATGTTTACCAAACACTCTTCCGAAAAGTCATTCCTCTCATTGATAAAAACACTTGAGCGCATTCAACTATTTTGCAAGTAAATTGCTTTGTGTCAAAACTCTATGTAATCGTGTGTGTACATTTTGTCTAACTGGACAGATGCCAAGATTGTCGGCACCTGATTTAACGCATTCCAAATGTAAGCTTGCAGCCACGTTAAATCCAAATTTCGAAAATTCGCCGGTTTTGAAAATTAGCTGTTCATTAGGAAGGGGGCCAGACGCATACCCCGTGATATAAATATTTCGTCAAAGTTCTTTGTTTTGTTAAAGTTATTGAAGGTTGAAATTTTAAGGACGATAAAATTGTAAAATTATTTTTTCATAAGGTACTGGAGATAAATCGATGAAATTTTTTGAAGTCAAAGAAAAATGCTCGGGCTACAATATAGATATTTTTTCACGATCCATTTGTTTAAATAATAATATTTTACATAATTTTTTGTTAAACAATTGATATTTTTTAAGTTTTCTCCACGCTAAATAAAAACTGAAATGTATGTGACACAACGCGGAAAATATTCACCTTTAATAATCTGCAAAAAAAAATCTGGTATGAAAGATGCAAACATTTTTAGCCTCATATTTTTAGGGTTTTTAATGTTGGGCATTCGGGTGTTTTTTTTACTATTCATTTTTTTTCAATCCCATCATGAAATTGCCTTGGAAATACCTAAAAAAAAGTGCCCATTGCAACAAATTCGAAACTCACACCGGCGAGGTAGTATGCGGCTCTCAACCTGACTTTTCCACAAAATTCGCATTTTCTGAATATATCTCGTAAATGACAAGAGCTGTAGAAAAAATGTACTTAACAAACTTGTAGGAAATTTTATTTGCTACAAAAAATGTCCGAGGTCAAAATTCGTATCATTACTTTTCGAGATATTCTAGAATTTTCATAGATGGTATGTAATAAAAAACCTATTAAAATTCAACTTTTAAATGAATGTCCCAAATTTTGTATTTTCAAATAAAATTTTGTTTGCAAACTCATTGCTAATGTTGGAAAAGGCTTATGGGTATTCAGTTTTGTAAAAACTACAATCATACGAGTAGTACAATGTCTTCAAAGATGGTCTACAGATTTTTAAACACATGCCTCGTTCCTGATGACTTCTACCTCTTCAACTGGCGAAAATATTAAAAAAAATTTAGGATATGGTGTTTGGTAAGGCAAGTATTAGAGAGATGGCAAGAGAGCTCGACGAGGCCGTTTGAATGAATTTGGGTATGAAACGCGGTCGTGCTCTACTCGTCTCGAAAAAGCTGAATTATTTTTTTTCATTTTTTTCCACATTCATGAGAGCATTGTAACTGCCGATGGAACATATGTAGGTTTATGACATTGACAAGTAAACAAGTCAGCAATCTTCGGTACGAGAGGAAAAAACGAGCCGAAACCAAAAAAACCACGTCAAAGCCGCTCAAAAATTAGAATGATGCTCATTGTTTTTTTCGGTCAATAAGGAGTTTTATTTGGCCGAATTGAGGCGTTTGCGTGAAAACGGCCCAACTTGTGGAATAACAGCAATGTACCATCGCATTGAGCCACAATTGTGACCGAATTTAAAGCCAAAGATATTCAATGGCGTATCGATCAAGCACCGTATTCACCAGAATTGGCTCTGTGTGATTTTTTCTTGTTCCTCAAACCAAATTGCCGCTCCGTGTAACCCGTTTCAGTCGATCGAAGAGATAAAACTTGATTCACTGAAGGAGCTAAAAGCCGTCCCAAAAAATGCTTTTGAAAAGTGTTCCGGAAACTGGAAAAGTGTGTTACATCTAATGGGGATTATTTTGAATGCAACAAAATAAATATTGATGAAAAATTAAATATTTTGGGGGTTTGCAATTCCCCTTTCTGTTATAATTTATAAATCTTACATAAAAGTTGAAAAATAAAATTGCATTGTTTCTTAATATAGAATATGTGATCTTTCCATTGCAAAAAAAATTATACTTCTACTGCATCTTTGTAAAAAGTTATGACGGAATGTGTGTGAGACTCGAGTTAGTCCAATGAGTTTTGTCCGACACTGTAGTTGCCATACAAAGATAGATCAGCAAAATCAAGTTTTTGTAAAGATTTTTTTTTTCAATTTTATCTACTGTCGAGGCTGCAACTCTCAAAATATTTTCGTCTTAGGGTGGCCTACTTATTAATAGGGTACAAATAATACCAAATGTAAATATACGTATGTAAATCGGTAACAAAATGCTTGGTGTAGGTCTGTGTTTACATATGATTTTCCATTTGATCGCTCGATTGATTTTGATTTCATCGCTGAAAGTAAGCCATTCATCCTCATCAACCTTAACCCCAAAGAATGGTACTCATATTCTACCTTAGCTGATTCATTGAGAGACTCACAACGGCCGCAAGCAATCAGGCGGAAATTAAGATTCATCAATACGCGTACGTATATATTCGTTAGCATATGTCCTTAAGGGGCTATACCAGTGTGACACTTTCAAAAAAAAAAACAAAGTATTTGCTTTTTCGATAGCTTGTATTTCTATAAATATCCTGTGAAATCGGGAAGGTGGAATCTTGAATACTTTTCGGATGGCAGCGTTCTAAAGAGCGACCACTCGGAGGTGAAACTTTAAACGCGTTTTTCTCGAAACGATATTTTTCAAAATTGCTGGCGTCATAATTTAATGAGAAATTGACCGATCGACTTTAAATTAAAACTGAGTATTGAATATAATAAAAAAAACGTTTTTTTTCAAAATTACGCCATTTTGTAAATTTTTGATGATTTTCAAAGATCGTAAGTCATTGTATAGGAAATATCTTTAAGTTAAACAAGCTATTGGAATTTTTTTGTTTCAGCTACTCATTTGGCCGGAACATGCCAGCAGTTGGGGCACTTTTTTTTAAAACTCCGTTATTTTTCAACATGTTTGTAAAAAAAATCTTAAAATGTAGCTGCAAATATACTTTATTACGTCCAAAGAAGTTCGAAATATTCAATGGTGTACTTTGTCTTAAAAACATTCACGAAAATCGCTTAATTTTTCATGCGTTACACTGGTATAGCCCTTTAATGATACAGATATAGTTATATATACCAGTACATTTAAACAAAAAACACAAAAAGTTCAATTATTAAACTAAAGGTAAACAAACAATTTTCATATGAATTTTCTTCTCTTTTTCTTCCTTTACTAACATACACTTTCACACGCTCACATGTGTCCGCCTTCCTGTGGAACTCCGTGGAAAATTTAACACAATCACTTGCACGTCCAATGGATAAATAAACAAACCGGCACCCGTGGCCCACCTATACGCAACCTACGTACGTGCGTCTTGCGGCCTACGTACTATCTACAAATATGAAAATGTATGAATTGTGTCGAACGGGTTGACACGTCTTGAATTATGCTTTACCCGAACGCAAACACGCACCCTTTTTGGGCGTCATATGATTATTTTGAGCCATCGCCTAGATTGCGTGGTTGCGCGTCGACACACAAACAATACTGACGATACAAAATCACGTTATAACGAAAAACAACCGAATGAGCTTAACCCAAGCTGAGAAACGTGCTTGGATATTGAGAATACGTGACGTAAAAGAAGCGGACAAAGGCTGGTATATGTGTCAGATCAATACGGATCCGATGAAAAGTCAAGTTGGTTACCTGGATGTTGTGGGTGAGTACGACAAGCTTAATTGTAAATAGTAAAAAATATCTATTGTTACATTATCAATATTCTATTAGTTAAATTTAAACGAGAGGGACATGTACTACATTAAGGTGTTTCGTTTAAAACTAATTTAATTCATCGAAGACATATGACAATTTTTTACGGTGAAAAAATTCCAGAAATTTGTAACCTTAGTTTTAGCTTTGAGTACAATTAAATGAAATTAAATTTCAAGTTATTATCCTCATAGGGCAATTAAATAAACTCTACTTTTATTATATGCACCCTCTATTGAATTAATTTCACCATAGATACGTTGAGGAACGAAGTTTCTATTATCCAAATGCAATCATTCGTGGCTTGACGAGTATAATCAGGCTGATGGGCACTTGGATAGATAGAAACTTTGTTCCACTGTGATGCCTTTAGCTCCTATCAATCACAATGATCATCGCATATTAACAATCGCTTCATTTTCCTTTATGCAACTTTGAAAATTTGCGACTACCAAAAACTTATCTTTACTGTATTGATTAGGTTAAATCGTAAGATTGATATTCGTGTAAAAAATAGTGCTAAATCTCAGATAAACAGCGGTAAACTTCGGTTCTTGTGGTACCCAAACCTTCTAAATATTAATCGCCGGATCCTCGCAGACTAACGATGTGTTTTGAACTGACCATAAATTTTATATTGTGTATCGATTGAGATATTTTAGTCGCGTTCAGGCAAAAGTTGGATAGTAGAGGAGAAAGTGTTTACGTCATTCCACCTCCCCTTCATTCAAATATTTAAGCGCCCCGCATGTGAGCTTATTGGACAGTGTACATTCAGAACACCTACAATTGCAGCAAGATTGGCATTGCTAAGAGCTGGTAGTCAAAGGGGCCTCCTAAGTTTTATTTTAGTCCAAAAGAATTTCGCAGACGCAAGCGTTTTGGTTGTTGACCACGAACCAATCCAGGAACCGCTTGCGTTCTATTTTGAGCCAGAAGAAACTCAC